>NC_029790.2:73042603-73042921 GCF_000816755.2 Arachis ipaensis
ATCCTCTTCTTGTTCGAAAATTCCTGTAAGGTTGTCTCTGGATTGTTGTATTTTAGCTTCTCTTAGTTTTTTCTTCAGAGTCCTTTCAGGTTCTGGATCAGCTTCAACAAGAATGTTCTTGTCCTTGCTCCTGCTCATATGAAAAAGAAGGGAACAGAAAAATAATAATAGGGATCCTTTTTACCACAGTATAGAGTTCCCCTTGTTGTTAGTAGAAGAAGAAAGGGAATAAGAGTGAAGAAGAATGGATAATCCAAACACAAGGGTGAGGATAGTAGCAGTGATTTGAGATGAAGAGAAGTGTTAGTAAATGAATAA
>NC_029790.2:73042980-73061565 GCF_000816755.2 Arachis ipaensis
TTTTAAAAGATAAGAAAATAAGAAGTTAGAAAAGATATTTGAAAAAGATATGATATGAAGAGGTATGATTAAAAAGATATGATTTTGAAAAAGATAAGATAAAAAGATATTTTTGAAAAAGAATATGATTTAAAAAAAGATATGATAGAAAGATATGATGAAAATTAGTTTTGAAAAAGATTTGATTTTAAAAACCAAAATTAATGACTTGACTCACAAGTAATCACAAGATATGATTCTAGAACTTAAAGTTTGAATCTTTCTTAACAAGCAAGTAACAAACTTGAAATTTTTGAATCAAAACATTAATTTTTGATGATATTTTCAAAAATTATGAGATAAAATTAAGAAAAAGATTTTTTTTTGAAAAATATTTTTAAAATTTTCGAAAATAAATAAGAAAAATGAAAAAGATTTGATTTTTGAAAATGATTTTGAAAAAGATAAGATTTTTAAATTGAAAATTTGATTTGACTCATAAGAAACAATTGAATTTTAAAAATTTTTTGAAAAGTCAATCAAAATTTTCGAAATTTATGAGAGAAAAAAGGAAAGATATTTTTTTGATTTTTGAATTTTTAATGATGAATGGGAAAAACAAAAAAAAATGACTCACAACATGAAAATTATAAATCAAAACACATGATGCATGCAAGAACACTATGAATGTCAAGATGAACACCAAGAACACTTTGAAGATCATGATGAACATCAAGAACATATTATTGAAAAATTTTTGATGCAAAGAAAACATGCAAGACACCAAACTTAGAAATCTTTAATGCTTGGACTCTAACAAACGAAAAATGCATATGAAAAACAAGAAAAGACACAAAACAAGAAAATTTAAAGATCAAACAAGAAGACTTACCAAGAACAACTTGAAGATAATGAAGAACACTATGAATGCATGAATTTTCAAAAAATGCAATTGATACCAAACTTGAAATTGACTCAAGACTCAAACAAGAAACACAAAATATTTTTGATTTTATGATTTTATGATTTTTTTGTATTTTCTTTTAAATTTTTTTCGAAAAACATATAGGAAAAAGAAAATAAGAAATTCAAAATTTTTTTATAAGAATCCCAGGAATCTTTCAATGTTGGCCTAAAGCTCCAATCCAAGGGTTGGGCATGGCTTAATAGCCAGCCAGCTTTAGGATATAAATCAAGCATGCAACAGCTGATATTCCAATTAACTTGCCTCTATGCTGATGGTTGGAAGCCACTATCCAAAAGAATTAGACCTGGCTTTACAGGCAGCCAGGTTTCAACATGCTTCATGAAACACTAGAATTCATTCTTAAAAATTTAGAATAATTTTCAAAAACAGATGAGAAATTTTTGAAAGATTTTTGCAATTTTTTTTTTGAAAATAAAACAACAAGAAAATTACCTAATCTGAGCAACAAGATGAACCGTCAGTTGTCCAAACTCGAACAATCCCTGGCAACGGGGCCAAAAACTTGGTGCACGAAATTGTGATCCCTGGTAATGGCTCCAAAAACTTGGTGCTCTAATCTTAATTCATGATTTGTCACAACTTCGATACAACTAACTAGCAAGTGCACTGGGTTGTCCAAGTAATAAAACCTTACGTGAGTAAGGGTCGATCCCACGGAGATTGTCGGCTTGAAGCAAGCTATGGTCACCTTGTAAATCTCAGTCAGGCGGATATCAAATGATTATGGAGTTTTCGAATAATAATAATAAATAAATAGAAAACAACGATAGAAATACTTAAGTAATTCATTGGTGAGAATTTCAGATAAGTGTATAGAGATGCTTTCGTTCCTCTGAACCTCTACTTTCCTGCTGTCTTCATCCAATCCTTCCTACTCCTTTCCATGGCAAGCTTTATGTAGGGCATCACCGTTGTCAATGGCTACATCCCATCCTCTCTTGTGAAAAAGGTACAAATGCTCTGTCACGGCACGGCTAATCATCTGGAGGTTCTCGGTCATACTGGAATAGGGTTCACCCTCCTTTTGCGTCTGTCACTACGCCCAGCACTCGCGAGTTTGAAGTTCGTCACAGCCATCCCTTCCCAGATCCTACTCGGAATACCACAGACAAGGTTTAGACTTTCCGGATCTCAGGAATGGCCATCCTTCTAACTTATACTCATTCTAGCTTGTTTGCATGTAGAACAGAAGTGTTTGTCAGGCACGCGTTCATAAGTGAGAATGATGATGAGCGTCGCATAATCATCACATTCATCATGTTCTTGGGTGCGAATGGATATCTTAGAAGCGGAATAAGTTGAATTAAATATAAAACAGTAGTACTTTGCATTAAATCATGAGGAACAGCAGAGCTCCGCACCTTAATCTATGGAGTGCATAAACTCTACTGTTGAAAATACGTAAGTGATGAAGGTCCAGGCATGGCCGAATGGCCAGCCCCCAAACGTGATCAATAGATCAAAAGATAATCCAAAGATGATAAGATGTCTAATACAATAGTAAAAAGTCCTATTTATACTAAACTAGCTACTAGGGTTTACAGAAGTAAGTAATTGATGCATAAATCCACTTCCGGGGCCCACTTGGTGTGTGCTTGGACTGAGCTTGAAGTTTACACGTGCAGAGGCTTCTTTTGGAGTTGAACGCCAAGTTGTAACGTGTTTTTGGCGTTCAACTCTGGTTCGTGACGTGTTTCTGGCGTTTAACTCCAGACTGCAGCATAGAACTGGTGTTCAACGCCATTTTGCGTCATCTAAACTCGGCCAAAGTATGGACTATTATATATTTCTGAAAAGCCCTATATGTCTACTTTCCAACGCAATTGGAATCGCGCCATTTTGAGTTCTGTAGCTCCAGAAAATTTACTTTGAGTGCAGGGAGGTCAGAGTCCAACAGCATCAGGAGTCCTTCTTCAACCTCTGAATCTGATTTTTGCTCAAGTCCCTCAATTTCAGCCAGAAAATACCTGAAATCACAGAAAAACACACAAACTCATAGTAAAGTCCAGAAATGTGAATTTAACATAAAAACTAATAAAAATATCCCTAAAAGTAACTAGATCCTACTAAAAACATACTAAAAACAATGCCAAAAAGCGTATAAATTATCCGCTCATCAATATGTTTTTCTGATATGTTGTTCATGCCTTCTACAATCTTCGTGGAGTTTCATAGAGTTGGTACTTTGCTGTCCGACCTCTTTTTGATTAGCTCCTATTTTGTCCACTTGGTTGGTCGAGGTGATCATTGGGGCTAATTTGTCCAGCAACTTTTTAGTGTTCCTGTAGAACCTTTTTAGTTAGCCTGAACAATTTTGATAGCGTTGTCGTGGAGTCGTGGCTTTTTGGGCAAAGCTATGTCCCTTTTAGTGCACGCTTTTCATTGGTCTGACTTTTCTGATCGGTCTGAACTGTAGCTTTTCGTTGGTCCGACTTTTCTTGTTGGTCCAAGCTGTAGCTTTTCATTGGTCCGATTTCTCTTGTCGGTCTAAGCTGTAGCTTTCGTTGGTCCAACTTCTCTTGTCGGTCCAAGCTGTAGCTTTTGTTGGTCAGACTTCTCTTGTCGGTCCAAGCTGTAGCTTTCGTTGGTCCGACTTATCTTGTCGGTCCAAGCTAAGTTATTTTTAGTAGTCCATTTTTAGTCAGACCTTATCAGGCCACTTTTTATGGATTACTTTTTATAACTTATTGCATTGATCTATTTTGTTCGCTTTCACCTTGCCGACCTTGTTGTGATCGGGCGGTGAATTTGGTTTCACCTTGCCAACCTTGTCGTGATCGGGCGGTGAATTTAGTTTTCACCTTGCCGACCTTGTCGTGATCGGGCGGTAAATTTTTGCGCTCAGATCAATGCTACATGGTAGGAAATTTTTTTTAGGAAATCTGAAAAACTTTATTCAAGTAGAAAATAGGCATATAGACAAGAATATATACATATGAGTGCTTACCCTTCTAAATCGGGTAAATTTGTAGATCTTGGCTTGGCACCTCATTAAAAAACTTTTCATGAAAAATAGTACACGTTAACCTAAGATATTTATTACTTTCTAGCTATAGTACCTTCTTAGGTTACATGCATGCCATGACCTTGGTAGCTCCCATCCCTCAAGGTCAGATACTGTTCTGGGGGTTACCTGAAACTGTAGATCGATCTCGGTCGGGATCTGCAGTGGTGGCTGGAGCTGACGTGTCTGACTTGTTGGACTTGGTGGAGCTAGAGATGCTGCTGATCCTTCATCACCGGAGGGTGGTAGTACCTGCAAGAGACTCTGATGCTTAAGTTAGCAGGGGCTTTAAGCAGGTTTTTAGTAGAATCAGAGTATGAGTCATACCTGGGTGCTCCAGTGTATTTATAGTAGTATGGAGTGACCTTTCTGGAGATAAGATAATTATCTTATCTTATCTTATCTTTGAGTGAAGTTGTCTTATCTTTAAGGGGAACCACCGTTATCTTTCTAGGCTTTGGATGCCTTTAGATTGGGCTATGTTCCTTCGTTTGGGCCTTTCTTGGGCCTTTGTAGCAATTTGGCCGAAATCTTTGAGAGGAGGTCGATCGACTTGTCTTTAATCAGCCCGGGTCATATAGCTCGACCCAGGGTATGAACAGTGCCCCTGCTTGAGCTTGGTCTTTCTTTTGAGGTCGTGTCTTTGCTAGACTTTGACCCCTTTTGGGGAAATCGAGCTCGAGCATTTTTATTCTGTCGATCCCATTTTGTAGAGCTCCTAATGGGTTTTTGAATACAGAGCATTTTGTCTCACTCCTTTTTAATTGCAACGCGCATTTTGCGTTCCCTTGGAAACTTGTGAAGGTTTAAATACTCATTAACTCTTCGCCGTTTTCCTTTTATTTCCCCTTTGTATCTTCATTTGAATTTCAAAGCCTCTTCCTTCAGTTTCTTCTTTCACTCTTCTCTTAGACTTCTTGCTGGCACTTTGTTCTTTTGTTCTCAAATTTTTTCCATTCTTCGCGCTTCCCTCTTTCTTTGCTCGGAGAGCGATTGTTTGGCGTGGTTTCATCGTTGCTTCGGTCTCTAAGCATTTATCTTCTCCTCTCCACTGCAGGTTGGGTTTTCGTCTTCTCTCTCTCTTTTACTTTTCACACCGTTCTTTTTATTGCTTGTGTTTATTTGGGGATGAAAAAGTTTTGATCTTTGTTTGGATTTGGAAAGTTTGAATCTTCTCTGACTCAGGAGGAACGTCCCTTCTTTTATGCATATGATTACTTTTTTAGCCAAATGAACATCACCATTCCTTTTACTTCCTTTGAGACAGACCTGTTGTGGTCTTGCAACGTAGCTCCTTCTCAACTTCACCCGAACTCGTGGGGCTTCATAAAAATCTTCCAAACTGTTGTGCTAAGAATTGGATGTCCAACCTTCTCAAACTCTTTTTCTTTACCTTTTTATTCTGACGAAGCCTGGGGCAGCTAAGAAGAAAGCTTCTGGATTTCTTTCCGAGCTACCCAGGGAAAGAAAGTTTTCTCCATGTATGATGAGTCTTTTAGGGACTTTAAAAATTATTATTTCAAGGTCTGAGCTGTTGAAGGAGCTCGGCCTTTCTTCTTGGAACAGAATAATGAACCTGTGATGAGGGAAAAAGGATTCCACACAAAACTCACCGGCAAGTGTACCGGGTCGCATCAAGTAGTAATAACTCACACGAGTGAGGTCGATCCCACAGGGAGTGATGGATCAAGCAACTTTAGTGAGGCTATTAATTTAGTCAAGCTAACATTGATGAATTAAATGAAAATTAGAGCAGCAGAGAGTAAATTGCAAGGAATTTAAAGTAAAGTAAATTGCAGTGAAAGTAAATTACAGTAATGTAAATTAGTTGAAGCTTAAAGAGCAAGAAATATAAATTACAGTAAATGTAAAGGGGATTGGGTGTTGGAAATTAAATAAAGCAATAGATCAAAGCTCAGAATAATTGCAGAAGAATTTAATTGCAGGAAAAGTAAATTTGGATCTCAACAATCTCAAATGTAAAGTTGCAGAAAGTAAAATTGCAGAAAAGTGATTTGTAGCAGAGAAGTAGAAGAAATGGAAATTGCATAAAGCTGAATTCATTGTAACTAAAATGTAGAGAGTGCAAAAAAATAAAAGTGTATCAAAGAGAGCTTTCTATTATATCCTACTCCTACTCCTACTGCTGCCTAGCAGCCTAACCGAGCTCTCCTAATGAAATGAAATTGATGCCTTTATATAGGCTTTACAAAATGAAAATGAAATTAAAATTGAAAACAAATTACAAATGAAATTCCTAATATATCTTCTCTTTGTGCCTTTGAGTCATGTTAATGGGCTTTGCTTGCTCTGGATTTGAATGAAAGTGGGTCAGGGGTGGCTTAGTTCAAGTGGATAAAGGTGCATTTTGTGGCTTGGGTTTCCTCCCAGTGGAGCGTTCAGTTCACTTTGTGAACTCCACGTTCACTTTGCTTGCATGCTTCCTCACGTGCCAATTTTTGCTCCCTGGCATTCATTTAGTGAACGCTAAGTTCACTTGTTGAGCTTTCTCCCTTGGCTTCTTTGGTGCGCAATACCATTTGGTGCTTGGGCTAGCCTTCATTAGCATTGCATTAGTGAACTCCAAGTTCACTTCTTGAGCGCTCTCCCTTGCTTGGCTGGAAAGTCACGAAAAAGGTAAGAAAGTGAATGTGGCGTACACTTCAAAGTGAATGCTAGCTGTTTGTGTTCCTAAGCTTGGTTTTTGGGCCTTAAAGAGCAAAATAAATGAAATCATAAAAAACAAAGAATTGACTAAAACAAAGATTACAATAAAAATGTTAAACCAAAAGAAAGATAACTTTGCAGAGGCATTATGATTATGCAAACAAGTGGTGTTGCTGAATGACTTGCATAGAAAAATAAATGGCACACCAAACTTAGAATCTTAGTGTGAGACTTTCAATTAGAATTGATGCAATCATCCAGAGGGATTGAAAACAAAGTGTTGCATGGCAATACTAAACTTAGAATGTAATCATATGCCAATTTATTGAAATTTAAACAAAGCAGACAGAGAAAATAGACAAAGCAAAGGAATGAAATGTTACTTAAGGTTGGGTTGCCTCCCACCAAGTGCTCTTTTAGTGTCATTAGCTTGACATGTTGTTCTTCACTTTCTTCCTCTTCTTCCAGTTTGTTAAGAGGAATTACCTCAAGAGGGGAGAAGATTCAGCTATTGTCCCCTGTCTTAGTATCTCCTCAGCAAGATTTCTTTTGTTAATGGCTTGATTGAGCTTTCTTGCTAGATCAGGGGTAGGATTGGTGCTTTTGTTAGTTGCCTTCACTTCTTGGATATCAATACTTGGTGGTTGTGTGATAGTTGGAGCATTATCTTCATCAAAAGCCTTTTGAGTTGGTGGTTCAATGAGCCCTTCATCTATGTAATTCTGTGCTTCACTTGAGTATGAGCTTCCTTGATTGTCTTCCTCACTTTCTTGTTCCTTCACTTCCTCCTTTACATCCACTCGGTGGTCCTCATCTTCCTTGCTTAGCAATTCTTTGTTTCTCCTTGCTTGCTCCAAATATCCATCCATCTTATTATAGATGGTTTCTTGTTCTTTCCAAGAGCCTATGGATGTTTGTAGGTATTGTTTAAATGCTAGCTCAAGGGATGAAGGTTGAGAGAAATTTTGTGGGCATGGATGTGTTGTGGTGATGTTTTGAGGGGCATGGAATGAATTTTGTGAATTGTGGAATAAATTTTGTGGTTGGTATGGATTGTGGAGGAAACTTTATGTTGAGGCACCATCAAATGATGCAGGATTTTCATATGAGAAACTGGGAGGTGAGGTTGGACAATTTTGCATGAATGAATTGAAGGTTTGCTCAAGCAATGATGACTCTTGATTAATGGAGTATGACACATTGAGTGCTCTCTGATTTTGATCCTCCCAATCACGACTTGAAGAATTGTGGAACTCATCACAGTATGGATCATCTTGTTGCCTTGGGGGACAATCTTGTATGAATTTATTGAAAATACACTCTAGTGAAGATGTCTCTTGATGAACACAGTATGGATCACCAAGATCTCTTTGATTTTGACTTTCCCAGCCACAATATGCGTAATTGTTAGACTCATCAAAATCTGGATCATATTGTGTCTCTGAGAAGTGTCTCATTTCAACTGATTGTTCACACTCTTGTTGACATGTCCAGACACCATGAGGGTAATGACATAAATCATCTTGTGGTTCTGGATCATATCTCATGTGAATTGCTTCATCATCTATCATTTCTTGGTGATATTCCCAGGCATCATTAGGATAATGATTTGAATCATATTGTGATGGTGGGCAATATCCCATGAAATTATCTTGCTCATCTTGTGGCTCTAAAGCATATCTCCATTGATTGGAGTGCTCAAAATTTGTATTTTCTTGGTGATATTTCCAACCACCATTAGAGATTGGTGATGGTGGGTAATATCCCATAAAATTTGTTTGTTCATAAGATGAGTTGAACTCCATTTGAATTTTGTAAAACACACCACCAAAGAAAACTTAAATTCATATCTCAAATGAGATTTGCTTAGTGAGGCAAAAAATACAAACACCTTGGTGTCAACTCAAAATAGAAAATTAAAAACACAAAAACAAAGAAAATGCTTAATCTAGACTTCTCACCCACTTAATCATTGTTAATCTAAATCAATCCCTGACAACGGCACCAAAAACTTGATGAGGGAAAAATGATTCCACACAAAACTCACCAACAAGTGTACCGGGTGAAATCAAGTAGTAAGAACTCACGCGAGTGAGGTCGATCCCACAGGGATTGACAGATCAAGCAACTTTAGTGAGGCGATTAGTTTAGTCAAGCTAACATTGATAAATTGAATGAAAATTGGAGCAGCAGAGAGTAAATTGCAAGGAATTTAAAGTAAAGTAAATTGAAGTGAAAGTAAATTGCAGTAATGTAAATTAGCTGAAGCTTAAAGAGCAAGAAATGTAAATTGCAGTAAATGTAAAGGGAATTAGGTGTTGGAAATTAAATGAAGCAGTAGATCAAATCTCAGAATAATTGCAGAAGAATTTAAATGCAGGAAAAGTAAATTTGGATCTCAACAATCTCAAATGTAAAGTTGCAGAAAGTAAAATTACAGAAAAGTGATTTATAGCAGAGAAGTAGAAGAAATGGAAATTGCATAAAGCTGAATTCAATGTAACTAAAATGTAGAGAGTGCAAAAAAATAAAAGTGTATCAAAGAGAGCTTTCTATTCTATCCTACTCCTACTCCTACTGCTACCTAGCAGCCTAACCGAGCTCTCCTAATGAAATGAAATTGATGCCTTTATATAGGCTTTACAAAATGAAAATGAAATTAAAATTGAAAACAAATTACAAATGAAATTCCTAATCTGGCTTCTCTTTGTGCCTTTGAGTCATGTTAATGGGCTTTGCTTGCTTTGGATTTGAATGAGAGTGGGTCAGGGTGGGCTTGATTCAAGTGGATCAAGGTGCATTTTGTGGCTTAGGTCTACTCCCAATGGAGCATTAAGTTCACTTTGTGAACTCCATATTCACTTTGCTTGCATGCTTCCTCACGTTCCAATTTTTTCTCCCTGGCGCTCATTTAGTGAACGCTAAGTTCACTTGTTGAGCTTTCTCCCTTGGCTTCTTTGGTGCGCAGCACCATTTGGTGCTTGGGCTGGCCTTCATTAGCGTTGCATTAGTGAACTCCAAGTTCACTTCTTGAGCGCTCTCCCTTGCTTGGCTGGAAAGTTACAAAAAAGGTAAGAAAGTGAACGTGGCGTTCACTTCAAAGTGAACGCTAGCTGTTTGTGTTCCTAAGCTTGGTTTTTGGGCCTTAAAGATGCCTTTCACTTGTGCTTCAATTTCGTGCCAAATATTTCTATATATCATTGGAAAGCTCCGAATGTCAGCTTTCCAATGCAACTGGAAGCGCATCAATTGGACATTTGTAGCTCAAGTTATGGTCCTTTGAAGAAGTCATGGTCATGCTGTTTTGGAGGCCGAAAACGTTCAATTAGTGAATGTGGCGTTCACAAAGTGAACGCCACATTGGAGGCGAAAGTTAGCACTAGCTTTTGAGGCCCAAGCTTAATATTCACCCTATACTATTATATATCGTTGGAAAGTCCTGGATGTCTACTTTCCAATGCATTTGATATTGCATCATTTAAATCTCTACAGCTCAAGTTATCCTCCTTGGAATATGAAGAGGTCAGCTGGCCTTACTGCAGGTTGATACTATGTTCATCTTTGCACTTTCGGGATAAGTTTTCTTCCTCAGATTTAGTGTCCACTATGCAGTGCCATATATGCTTTGAAAGGTCTAGATTCATACTTTCCAATTCCACTAGAATCATCTCTTTTGGAGCTTTGTAGCTCGAGTTATTCTTGTTGGAGTGTGAAGAGGTTAGGGTTGCAAATCCTCTTTGCTTCTTTTGAGCTTAATTGAGCTTAATTTGTACTTCTTTGCTTCTTTTTCTACTTATTTCCTAAAAAGTTTTTCAAATCAAAAGATCAAAGAAATATACCATTTAAGCACAAAAGCATTCAATATTCAAGCACTAATCATCAATTTCTTGTATGAAAAAGCATAGAAAAATATTACATGATGACATGTCATCAACCTGCCTTCGCCTTATGCTGGCAAAAGAATGTGGTAGTATCTAATTATTCATGGGAAATGTTAGATGAGGTCGAGCAGGCCTTTGTGCATGTGTTGGAGGAGAATTGGGGACAACCTCCCCATCTGGAGACGGAGAAGATTTTAGGGGACCCCTCACTTCTCCGAACTGAATTGGGTAGTTTGCTGATTTCTTTGCTGGCTTTTTCTCCTTATTTTATTTGTTTATTTTATCAGTCCATCCCTTTTTCACTTGCAATTCTGGTTTTTGCTGTGTTTTCAGAGATGGTAAAGACTACTGATTCCATGAAGGCCTTTAATAGGCGAGGAAGGCGACCGCGGCTCAGAACATCTCAACTAAATATTTTAGGGAGAAATCTTCAAAGGCTACTCATGAGAGGTCGACCTCGGATACTTCTAGGTCAAGAAAAATCATACCGACTCCCCATGTTTGCCTGGCTTCTTCTGATCCTCCCCATTCAACCTCTGGTGCTGCTTCTCCTTCTGCTACCGGTCCTCCTCCCAAAAAGCAGAAGAATATTGAACCCTATAATCTGGATGCCCCTGACTTTGATGCTGTGGGGTTTGTTGATAACCAGATTGCCCCTTATGGCCAACTTTCTATGGACGACGTGTCCATCCTGCACCACCTGGATTTCATCACCAGTAGTAGTGTTCGGATGACGCACATGGGTGCAGCTTTATTTCGCTCGGTCCAAGACTCTCCCCTCCATGCAACGAAGGCTTTTATGCTAGAAGCCAAGTCAGAGTATGACAGGATCAAGGGGTTGAAAGATGAGCTGGACGCCAAAGTGGCCAAGTTGGAACTAAATGTAGAGAAAAAAAATCCAGGGCTGTTGCTGCGGAGGCTGCTGCGAATCTGGCCGAGGAGATGGCCAAGAAGTAGAAGGAGAGTTATACTCGAACTTATGGCGAGTTGTTGAAGACCAGGGAGAGGCTTGACTCGGCCCGTGCTGATTATTCTGAGCTTCAGGGCCATCTTGTGGGCAGCGTGACGGATGCATATGAGAACCTAAAAGCTCAGGTCCGAGTTCTTGCTCCCGAGCTCGACCTGAGTCCTTTTAGTTTAGATAATATCGTTGACAATGGTAAGATTCTTCCTGCGCCGGTTGAAGATAAAGAGGAAGGTCCTCCCCCAGAGCCGCCGATCAAAGCTTCTACTGCCACGACTTCTTCAACTGCTGCAGCTGAGGTCAGCCACCCTGAGTCCGATCCCGATCCAGATCTTAAATCGGGATGATGGAACTGTGGATGCGACTCCTTTGAAGGCCATTCCTCCTTCTACAACTCAGGGTGCTGCTGCTGGGGAGAGTTTGAACCACTGATGAATTTTCTTTGATGTATTTTTGTATAGCCCGGTCTGTGGGCTTTTAAACTTTGCTTTCTTGTAATTGAGCCCTGGTGTGGCCTTGACATTTCAGTTGCTTTTCTTAGCAACTCCTGAGGTCGACCTTAAGGTGGCCTTCTGAGTTTTTATTGTAGTAGCTTTGTCTCTCTTGGTGTTTTTTTTTTTGCAACCTTTGATGCTTCCAGGAATCTTTAGAGTGTTGGACTTTGCTGTCCGGCCCTTTTTTGATTCCCTTTGTGTTTGTTCGTTTCCTGCTTTAGTCGGAGTGACCTTTGAGGCTAGCTTTGCTTGATGACTTGCTAGTGTTCTCATGGAACCTTTTTAGTCTGAACAATTCTGATAGCATTTTGTGAGGTCGTGGCTTTTTAGGTCGAGCTGTGTCCCTTCTAGCGCACGCCTTTTGTTAGTCCGACTTCTCTTGTCGATTCTTCCTGAGTTATTTTCAGTAATCCATTTTTAATCAGGGCTGACCAGGCCTCTTTCTATGGATTACTTTTTATAACTTTGTCGCTTTCATTGATTGGTCTGACTTCTTCATGTCGGTCCGTTCTAAGTTATTTTTAGCAATCCATTTTTTCTCAGACCTCGTCAGGCCTCTTTCTATGGATTACTTTTTATAACTTTTGTCGCTTCGGTTGATTGGTCTGACTTCTTCATGTTGGTCCATCCTATGTTATTTTTAGTAATCTATTTTTTCTCAGACCTCGTCGCCTCTTTCTATGGATTACTTTTTATAACTTTTTGCATTAATATATTTTTATTGCTTTTTCATCTTGCCGATTTTGTAGAAATCGAGCGGTGAGTTTGTTTCTCACTTGGCCGACCCTGTCGAAGTTGGGTGGTGAATTTGGTTTTCACCTTGCCAACTATTCATACCCTGGGTCGAGTTACCCGACCCGGGATGATTGGCGACAAAGCGACCGATCTCTTCAGGTCAGGCTATTCGACCTCTTCTCAAAGAGGTCGGCCAAATCGACAGAAAAGCCCAATAAAGGGCCCAAATAGAGGAACACGACCCAAATCCACAGGCCGTCCAAGCCTATAGAGATAAGGGCGGTTCCCTTGAAGATAAGCTGACCTCAACTCAAAGATAAAGATAAGATAAGATAACAAACTTATCTTATCTAGAAAGGTCACTCTACAACCACTATAAATACACTGGAGCACCCAGGTATAACTCATACTCTGATTCTACATAACACCTGTTTAATACCCATGCTAACTTAAGCATCAGAGTCTCTTGCAGGTACCCCCCACCCTTCGGTGACAGAGGATCAGCAGCACGTCCAAGTCCAAACAAGTCGGGCGTACCAGCTCCGGCCTCCATTCACCAGCCGGACACATCGGTTCCGACCACCACTGAGGATCTCGTCCGAGATCGACCTATAGCTTCAGGTAACCCTCGGGGTTACCTGAAATTGTAGATCGATCTCTGTCGGGATCTACGGTGGTGGCCGGAGCTGACATGTCCAACTTGTTGGACTTGGTGGAGCTGGAGATGCTGCTGATCCTTCGTCACCAGAGGGTAGTGGAACCTGCAAGAGACTCCGATGCTTAAGTTAGTAGGGGCTTTAAGCAGTTTTTTAGTAGAATCAGAGTATGAGTTATACCTGGGTGCTCCAGTGTATTTATAGTAGTGTGGAGTGACCTTTCTGAAGATAAGATAATTATCTTATCTTATTTTATCTTTGAGTGAAGTCATATTTTCTTTAAGGGGAACTGCCCTTATCTTTCTAGGCTTTGGCTGCCTTTAGATTGGGCTATGTTCCTTCGTTTGGGCCTTTCTTGGGCCTTTGTAGCAATTTGGCCGAACTCCTTGAGAGGAGGTCGGGTAATCCTGACCTGAAGAGGTCGGTTGACTTGTCTTTAATCAGCCTCGGTCATATAGCTCGACCCAGGGCATGAACAGATACCTTGTAGTAGCCTTTTCCTACTATCTCTACAACTCGGTAAGGTCCTTTCCAGTTAGCTGCTAGCTTCCCCTCTCCTGATCGACCTGCTTCGATGTCATTTTGGATTAGGATGAGATCATTGTCGGTGAAGCTTCACTGGATTACCCTCTGATTATACCTTGAAGTAATTCGGCGCTTTAGCGCCTCCTCTCTAATCCGAGCTCTTTCTCGGACTTTTGGGAGTAGGTCGAGCTCTTCCCTTTGATTTTGGAAGTTGGCCTCTTCATTGTAGAGGATTATTCTGGGGGATCCGTCCTCTATCTTCACTAGGATCATTGCCTCCATTCCGTAAGCAAGTCGGAAAGGTGATTCCCCTATGGTGGAGTACGGAGTTGTCTGATATGCCCATAGGACTTGTGGGAGCTCTTCGACCCAAGCTCCCTTTGCTTCCTGTAGTCTCCATTTTAACCCAGCTAGTATGACTTTGTTGGTGGCTTCTGCCTGTCTGTTAGCTTGTGGGTGTTTTACGGATGTGAATTGGTGCTATATTTTCAAATCAGCTACCAAGTTCCTGAAATCTGTACCAGTGAATTGAGTGCCATTATCTGTGGTGATGGAGCAAGGGACCCCGAACCTTGTAATAATGTTCCTATATAGAAATTTCCAACTTCTTTGAGTGGTGGCATTAGCTAGGGACTCTGCCTCAATCCATTTTGTGAAATAGTCTATCCCTATAATGAGAAACTTGACTTTTCCGGATCCTTGGTGAAAAGGTCCGAGGAGATCGAGCCCCCACTTTGCAAATGGCCTGGGTGACGTTACACTGATTAGCTCTTCTGGTGGGGCGATATGGAAATTAGCATACTTCTGGCATGGTGGACATATTTTGACGAACTCTGTTGCTTCTTTTTGTAAGGTCGGCTAGAAGAACCCTACTCGGAGTACCTTTTTGAAAAGAGCTCGTGCCCTTAAGTGATTGCCATACATGCCACTATGTACCTCTTCCAGGACTTCCCTTGTATTGGAAGTTGGTACTTATTTTAGGAGAGGTGTCAAGATCCCTTTCCTATATAAGACATCGCCCACTATATTATAGTATTGTGCTTCTCGTATTAGCCGATTTGCCTCCTTCTTATCTGTGGGGAGTGTCTCTGTTTTGAGGTATTTGATTATGGGGGTCATCCACCCTTGATCCTGACCTGATATGGTTTGGACCTTTTCTTCCTCTAAGATTGATGGGCTTTGCAGTGTTTCCAGGATCAGGCTTCTATTATTGCCCCCTGGTTTGGTGCTGGCTAGTTTTGAGAGTGCATCAGCTCGAGCATTTTGTTCCTGAGGTATATGTTGGACCTCATGTTCCCCGAGTTGTCTGAGCTGTTCTCTGGTCTTGTCCAGATATTTTTTCATGGTGGGATCCTTAGCTTGGTAGCTCCCTTTTATTTGTGAGGTAACGACTTGTGAATCGCTGATAATGCTGAGCTTTTGAACTCCTATCTCCTTAGCCAGCCTCAAACCAGCCAGTAATGCCTCGTATTTAGCTTGATTATTCGAGGCAGGGAATTCAAATTTTAGTGAGAGTTCGATTTGGGTTCCCTGATCGTTTTCTGTTCCGAGGGCTACCTGAAACTGTAGGTCGATCTCAGACGAGATCTTCTGTGCTGGTCGTAGCTGACGTGTCCAGCTAGTGGGTGGCGGCTGGAGCTGTTGCATCCGACTTGTTGGACTGGGGGTGATGCTGATCCTTTGTCACCGGAGGGTGGTGGTACCTACAAGGGACTCTGATGCTTAAGTTAGCAAGGGTATTAAGCAGGTATTTAGTAGAATCAGAATATGAGTTATACCTAGGTGCTCCAGTGTATTTATAATGGTGTGGAGTGACCTTCCTGGAGATAAGATAGTTATCTTATCTTATCTTATCTTTAAGTGAGGTCATCTTATCTTCTGGGGAACCGCCCTTATCTTTCTAGGCTTTAACTACCTTTTGATTGGGCTGTCTCCCTTCGTTTGGGCCTTCTTGGGCCTCTGTAGTGATTGGGCCAAACTCTTTGAGAAGAGGTCGGGTAATTCGGACTTGAAGAGGTCGGTCGACTTGTCGCCAAACATCCCGAGTCAGACAGCTTGACCCAGGGTATGAACAGTGCCCCTGCTCGAGCTCGGTCTTTCTTTTGAGGTCAAGTCTTTAGTTTTAGGACTTCGATCCTTTTATGGTGAAGCCGAACTCGAGCATTTTGTCGACTTCTTCTTTGTAGAGTTCTCCTTTGAATGCGGAACGTTTTTCTTTGAATTTTAATTCATTTGAAGAACGCGCGTCTCCTTGCTTTGGGAATGCGCGAGGGTTTAATAACCTCATTAATTCTTTTAATGAGCCATTTTTTTGCCTCCTACATTTATTTTGAACTTTTCACAAAAATTGGTTTCTCCTCTCTATTTCTTTGCTGTAACTTCCCCTTTTCTTTCTATCTTTCTATTTTACCTGAGACTTGCATTTTCACGTTTCTCTCTGTGACTCGGTTTGGTGATTGTTGGTGTTTTCTTTGCTTTGAAAGGCGATTCCAGATTCTAGCTTTCCGTCTTCAATTTCTTCGAAGCTTTTCTCCTTTTTCCAGGTTGGTTCTTCTTTCTGCTTCTTTACTTCCCTCGTCGTTTTGCATTCAGTTCTTGGTAAAGTTTTGATTTTTCTTGAATATATGTTGAAAAGCTTGAACCTTTTTGCGTCGTCGTGCTCGATTATTGCTGTGATGCATGTTTTCTGGTTTTCTTTCGACCTTATGTACGCTCTTGGCATTTTCCCTGATAGTTGACGCTTTTTAGGGTTTTGCATTTTTTTTACCGCTTCTGATTGTATCTCCGTATTTGGAGTTTTCAGCTGATAAACTGTTTCATTTTTGAAAAGGATTGCGCCTTTGATGAATTTGCCATATTGGTAGCTTTCTTTACTGATAGACTTGTAGCAGATAACATTTTTCTGATGGTTTGCTTTTGACTTTCTTCTCATGTTGTTGCTTGTCTGAAACGGGATTTTTTTTTCTTTGCCGAGAGTCTTGGGGTGTAGCCTTATAGACTTTTTCTGAGTCCTTATTCTATCCCTGCCTCCAAAGGATGCCCCTAGACCTTGGTGTGCGTCTTGGGGTTATCCTTTTACTTCTTGCGTTGCTCTGAGTCGAGTTGTTTTGATTTCGCTCGAGCTATTTTGGTTAGTAATCCCTTTTCTTTTTCTTGTTGTAGGACTAGTTGGCCATGTCTTCTTGCAAAAATGTTATTGAGATGTGTTCTAAGGTTCCTGAGGGGATGTCTAACTGGTTGGACTCCCTTGTGTTGCTGTGTGTTTCTGTGGTAAATTTTGAATTCTGTGTGGAGCTGAGAAAACATCACAGGATTTGTAGTAATCGGGAGCAGGAGAAAAATTATGAGCTAGTAGCACCTGAGTCTGATGAGAGGGTCTGTTTCCCTACTTCGGTCCAGGGGGAACGTCCCTTCTTTTATGCCTATGACTATTTCTTCAGCCAAATGAACATTACCTTTCCCATTTGAGACCGATTTCTTGTGGTCGTGCAATGTGTCTCCATCCCAACTTCATCCGAATTCATGGGGTTTTGTCAAGATTTTCCAGTTGTTGTGTCAGGAACTGGATGTTAGGCCTTCTCAAACTCTCTTTCTTTACCTTTTCGTTTTGACCAAGCCTGGGATTTCTGCCATAAAGAAAGCTTCCTGGGTTTCTTTTTGGTCTGCCCAAGGAAAGAAAGTATTTTTGATGTATGATGAGTCTTTTAGAGACTTCAAGAATTATTTCTTTAAAGTTCGAGCTGTTGAAGGAGCTCGCCCCTTTTTTCTGGATGAGAATGACGAGGCTGCCTTTCCTTTAGAGTGGCAAAAGAATGTTGTGGTATCGAGGTATACGTGGGAGATTGATGCACGGAAAACTTGTCTCTCAACAAATCTCCCTTCGGCAAGTGTACCGAAGTTATCGTCAAGTAAAAACTCACAATAGAGTGAGGTCGAATCCCACAGGGATTGATTGATCAAGCAACTTTAATTAGAAGAATGTTCTAGTTGAGCGAATCCAGGATTTGGGTTGAGTTGTAGAAAATAAAATGGCGGGAATGTAAATAATAGAAAAGTAAATGCTAGAATTAAAGGACTGGAAGTAAATGACTGAAAATAAATTGCAGAATTGTAAATGGGAATGGGGGATTTGCTCATAAAAGTAAATGGCAGAAATTAAAGAGAATGGGTAAGATCAGAGATGGGGAACAAGTAAAATCAAGAGGAAAGATAGAAGAAGAATAATGAAAATTAGTATTGATCCATCAAATTACAACAGAGCTCCCTAACCCAATGAAAGGGGTTTAGTTGTTCATAGCTCTTGAAAATGAAAACAAAGATGGAAAATACATCATAAAACTAAAATTTGCAAAGAAAGTAAAATACAGAGAGTAGTTCTCTTTTTCCCAGCCTCCAGAGCTTCTTTACAATTCAAAGCTACTCCTATATATACTACTCTTCTCAGCTTCTAGTTTACTCTTCAAGTCTTGGGCCTTTGGATCTTGCGTTTGAAGCAGTTCTTTTCTTCATTTGGGCTTGGCTTTACTTGCAGAGAGAAAGTGCTAAGTGGGCAGAGACTTCAGCTCCGGACGTTAGGGGTGTTAATATTTAGTGAAAATATAAGTTCGAGAACGTTAGTGAAACTTAACATTGTCACTAATGTTCCAATGCACCCCTTAGCCTCACGTTAAAACCCACGTTAACTAGGTTAAC
>NC_029790.2:73062174-73064314 GCF_000816755.2 Arachis ipaensis
TCTTGAGACCTTGGTGTCCAGCACCTCTTTGGGTTACTAAATGCTCTGTAGTGAGGGTTACTCTTGATAATGGATTTTCAACTGATAATCTCGGGTTAGTTAACCCAAGTTACCAAGTGATAAAGCACCCCTAAGAGCTTATTCATTCAAGTAGATCCCTCACACAGGAGCACCACAGACACTTGCCTCAAGGGTAAAACCATTGATGCCTAGCCTTATTGCTTACTCTTTTTCTTTTGTTTTTCACTTCCATTGTTCTTTCCCTTTTCTCTTCTTAGGATCTTGTTATTAACTTAGTCTCATGAGTGTATCAAAAGCTGTTCTTGCCTCTCATTCACTTGGTTGATGGCTTGAGTGAGCCGGGAGTAGTGTTCCTGCTGCTGTTCCATTTGTTGTTTTTGCCATGCTTCTTGTTGGCTCAGCCAGTTGGTTTGAAGGTTCAGCATTTGCTCTTGTCCTTCCATATGTCTCTGTCCCAAATCTTCAATGGCTCTTAGAAGGTGAGTCATATTCAAGTTGGCTGGGTCATGATATTCTTCTTGATGATATTCCTCTTGATGAGTGGTGCACGAAATTGTGATGTCCAGGCTCGAACAATCCCTGGCAACGTGAGCAACTTGGTACGCGTAATCGTGATTACACTTTAATTGTGTAAAATTCATGGCTCTTTCTTTCCCTGGCAATGGCGCCAAGAACATGGTGCCAATACCATGGTTCACAACTTCGATACAACTAACCAGCAAGTGCATTGGGTGCATTGGGTAATACCTTACGTGAGTAAGGGTCGAATCCCACGGAGATTGTTGGTATGAAGCAAGCTATGGTCACCTTGCAAATCTCAGTTAGGCAGATATAAATTGATAATGGTGTTTTCGAATAATATATAATAGAATAGGGATAGAGGTACTTATGTAAATCATTGGTAGGAATTTCAGATAAGCGAATGGAGATGCTTTCGTTCCTCTGAACCTCTGCTTTCCTGCTATCTTCATCCAATCAGTCTTACTCCTTTCCATGGCTGGCTGTATGCAAGGGCATCACCGTTGTCAGTGGCTACATCCCCTCCTCTCAGTGAAAAATATGCTCACATGCTCTGTCATAGCACGGCTAATCATCTGTCGGTTCTCGATCATGTTGGAATAGGATTTACTATCCTTTTGTGTCTGTCACTAACGCCCTGCAATCGCGAGTTTGGAGCTCATCACAGTCATTCATTCATTGAATCCTACTCGGAATACCACAGACAAGGTTTAGACCTTCCGGATTCTCTTGAATGCTGCCATCATTCTAGCTTACGCCACGAAGATTCTGGTTAGGAGATCTAAGAGATATTCATTCTAGCTTATTTCATGTAGAACGGAGGTGTTTGTCAGGCACGTGTTCATAAGGATGATGGTGATGAGCGTCACACATAATCATCACCTTCATCACGTTCTTGGGTGCGAATGGATATCTTAGAAGCGAAATAAGATGAATTGAATAGAAAACAGTAGTACTTTGCATTAATCTTTGAGGAACAGCAGAGCTCCGCACCTTAATCTATGGAGTGTAGAAACTCTACCGTTTAACATACATAAGTGAAGGTCCAGGCATGGCCGAGATGGCCAGCCCCCTAAAACGTGATCAATAGTATCCTAAGATGAACAATGGATTAAAACTGAGAGCAAAGATACCTAATACAATAGTAAAAGGTCCTATTTATAATAAACTAGCTACTAGGGTTTACAAGAGTAAGTAATTGATGCATAAATCCACTTCCTGGGCTCACTTGGTGTGTGTTTGGGCTGAGCTTGAGTGTTGCACGTGTAGAGGTCCTTCTTGGAGTTGAACGCCAGCTTTTGTGCCAGTTTGGGCGTTCAACTCTGGTTTTGGCTCCTTTTCTGGCGCTGGACGCCAGATTTGGGTAGAAAGATGGCGTTGAACGCCAGTTTACATCGTCTATTCTTGGCCAAAGTATAGACTATTATATATTTCTGGAAAGCCCTGGATGTCCACTTTTTAACGCAATTGGAAGCGCGCCATTTCGAGTTCTGTAGCTCCAGAAAATCCACTTTGAGTGCAGGGAGGTCAGAATCCAACAGCATCAGCAGTCCTTCTTCAACCTCTGAATCTGATTTTTGCTCAAGTCCCTCAATTTCAG
>NC_029790.2:73064499-73064718 GCF_000816755.2 Arachis ipaensis
TCAAAAAGCGTATAAATTATCCGCTCATCACAACACCAAACTTAAATTGTTGCTTGTCCCCAAGCAACTGAAAATCAAATAGGATAAAAAGAAGAGAGTATGCTATAAATTCCAAACTATCAGTGAAACATAGCTTCAATCCTATGAGCGGGACTTATAGCTTTTTGCCTCTTGAATAGTTTTGGCATCTCACTTTATCCATTGAGGTTCAGAATGATT
>NC_029790.2:73064790-73069834 GCF_000816755.2 Arachis ipaensis
AGATGCTCAAAGCCTTGGGATCCTTTTTATTTCCCTTGCCTTTTGGTTTTAAGGGTTATTGGCTTTTTCTTTCTATTTTTTTTCGCCTACCTTTTTTTTTTCTGCAAGCTTTGTTCTTTGCTGCTTTTTCTTGCTTCAAGAATCATTTTTATGATTTTTCATATTATCAATATGGAGGAGATGGAGGGATGTGTGTATGGATGTGAGTGGTGGATGTGAGTGGTGGGTGGGAATCCTGTGAGATTCATAGATCCTGAGATGATCCTGTGGGTCCACAGATCCTGAAATGATCCTGTGGGGTCCACAGATCTTGAGGTGTCAAGGCATTTACATCCCTGCACCAATTTAGGCATGCAAAATGCCCTTGCACACAACTCTGGGCATTTAGTGCCAGGTTGGTGCCCATTTTGGGCGTTCAACGCCCATTTGTTGCCATTTCTGGCGTTGAACGCCAGAACCATGCTTGTTCTGGGCGTTCAGCGCAAGGATGTTGCCCATTTTGGGCGTTCAGCGCCAGAACCATGCTCTGTTCTGGCGTTTGAACGCCAGGCAGATGCTCCTCCAGGATGTGATTTTTCTTCTGCTGTTTTTGATTCCATTTTCAATTTTTATATTTATTTTGTGACTCCACATGATCATGAACCTATAAAGACATATAACTAAGAAGAATATAGTTAGATAAATAAAGATTGGGTTGCCTCCCAACAAGCGCTTCTTTAATGTCAATAGCTTGACAGTGGGCTCTCATGGAGCCCTTGGTTCCTCAGAGGGAAGCTCTTTATTGATCACTGGACGTCCCAGGAGGTCTTCATCCTTTGGATTCACGTCCTCCACTCCCCCTTGTAGGTTCGGCCATGGTGCTTATGTCAATGGCCTTGCACTCTCCTTTTGGGTTCTCTTCTATATTGCTTGGGAGAGTACTGGGAGGAATTTCAGTGATCCTTTTACTCAGCTGGCCCACTTGTGCTTCCAAATTTCTAATGGAAGATCTTGTTTCNGTCACATATCTGCAAGAATTCAGTTAAGAACTGAAAAGGATCTTCAGATAGAAGTCCATGAAACTTGCAGTTCTGCTGCATCAGAGAAACTAATTGAGGTTTCAGCTCAAAGTTGTTTGCTCCAATGGCAGGAATGGAGATGCTTCTTCCATGTAAATTGGAATTAGGTGCAGTAAAGTCACCAAGCATCTTCCTTAGATTATTATTATTTTCGGCTGCCATCTCCTCTTCCTGTTCGAAAATTTTTGAAAGGTTATCTCTGGATTGTTGTATTTTAGCTTCTCTTAATTTACTCATCAGAGTCCTTTCAGGTTCTGGATCTGCTTCCACAAGAATGTTCTTATCCTTGCTCCTGCTCATATGACAAAGAAGAAGGCACAGAAAAATAATAATAATAATAGAGATCCTTTATACCACAGTATAGAGATCCCTGTGTGAGTAGAAGAAGAGGGGGAGACAAAGAATGTAATATAATGGAAGAAACACAACTTTGAGGATGGCAGAGATGTGAGATGAGATGTTAGGATATGAATGAATAAATAGAATAAGATGGGGGAGGGATAATTTTCGAAAAATATTTTTGAAAAAGAGTTAGTGATTTTTGAAAATAGTTTTTGAAAAATGTTAGTATAAGAAAAAGATTTTTGAAAAAGATTTTTGGAATTTTCGAAAATAACTAAGAAATTTGAAAAAGATTTGATTTGTGAAAAAAGATTTTGAAAAAGATAAGATTTTCAAATTGAAAATTTGATTTGACTCATAAGAAACAACTTGATATTAAAATTTTTGAAAAAGTCAACTCAAATTTTCGAATTTGATGAGAGAAAAGGGGAAAAATATTTTTTTGATTTTTGAATTTTTATGATGTAAGAGAAAGACACTAAAAAGATGCAATGCATGAAATTTTTTTTTTTAGATCAAAACATGTGATGCATGCAAGAATGCTATGAATGTCAAGATGAACACGAAGAACACTATGAATGTCAAGATGAACATCATAGACACAATTTTGAAAAACTTTTATTGCAAAGAAAACATGCAAGACACCAAACTTAGAATTCTTTAATGCTTAGACACTAAGAATTCAAGAATGCATATGAAAAACAAGAAAAGACACAAAACATGAAAACATTAAGATCAAACAAGAAGACTTACCAAGAATAACTTGAAGATCATGAAGAACACTATGAATGCATGAAATTTTCGAAAAATGCAAGATGCACATGCAATTGACACCAAACTTATGATATGATTCAAGACTCAAACAAGAAACACAAAATATTTTTTTGATTTTTATGATTTTCTAATTTTTTTGGATTTTTATTTTATATTTTTCGAAAATTATTTGGAAGGAAAGAAAAATAAGGATTCCAATATTTTTAATATGAATTCCAGGAATCTTGCCATGTTAGTCTAAAGCTTCAGTCCAGGAATTAGACATGGCTCACTAGCCAGCCAAGCTTTCAATGAAAGCTCCGGTCCAAAACACTAGACATGGCCAATGGCCAGCCAAGCTTCAGCATGTAATTCTGACATGACACGCCTGACATACTCATTCCCAAAGGAATAGGACATGGCTTTACAGCCAGCCAGGCTTCAACGTGCTTCATGAAACACTAGAATTCATTCTTAAAAATTTTTGAATAAAAATTTTGAAAACATTTTTATATTATTTTCGAAAACAGATGAGAATATTTTAGAAATATTTTTTTTTTGAAAAATTTTGAAAAGAAAACAAAAAAGAAAATTACCTAATCTAAGCAACAAGATGAACCGTCAGTTGTCCAAACTCGAACAATCCCCGGCAACGGCGCCAAAAACTTGGTGCACGAAATTGTGATGTCCAGGCTCGAACAATCCCTGGCAACGTGAGCAACTTGGTACGCGTAATCGTGATTAGACTTTAATTGTGTAAAATTCATGGCTCTTTCTTTCCCTGGCAATGGCGCCAAGAACATGGTGCCAATACCATGGTTCACAACTTCGATACAACTAACCAGCAAGTGCACTTCACTTGGTGTGTGTTTGGGCTGAGCTTGAGTGTTGCACGTGTAGAGGTCCTTCTTGGAGTTGAACGCCAGCTTTTGTGCCAGTTTGGGCGTTCAACTCTGGTTTTGGCTCCTTTTTTGGCGCTGGACGGCAGATTTGGGTAGAAAGCTGGCGTTGAACGCCAGTTTACATCGTCTATTCTTGGCCAAAGTATGGACTATTATATATTTCTGGAAAGCCCTGGATGTCCACTTTTTAACGCAATTGGAAGCGCGCCATTTCGAGTTCTGTAGCTCCAGAAAATCCACTTTGAGTGCAGAGAGGTCAGAATCCAACAGCATCAGCAGTCCTTCTTCAACCTCTGAATCTGATTTTTGCTCAAGTCCCTCAATTTCAGTCAGAAAATACCTGAAATCACAGAAAAACACACAAACTCATAGTAAAGTCCAGAAATGTGAATTTAACATAAAAACTAATGAAAACGTCCCTAAAAGTAACTAGATCCTACTAAAAACATACTAAAAACAATGTCAAAAAGCATATAAATTATCCGCTCATCACAACACCAAACTTAAATTGTTGCTTGTCCCCAAGCAACTGAAAATCAAATAGGATAAAAAGAAGAGAGTATGCTATAAATTCCAAAATATCAGTGAAACATAGCTTCAATCATATAAGCGGGACTTATAGCTTTTTGCCTCTTGAATAGTTTTGGCATCTCACTTTATCCATTGAGGTTCAGAATGATTGGCATCTATAGGAACTTCAGATTTCGAATAGTGTTATTGATTCTCCTAGTTCAGTATGATGATTCTTGAACACAGCTTCTTTATGAGTCTTGGCCGTGGCCCTAAGCACTTTGTTTTCCAGTATTACTACCGGATACATAAATGCCACAGACACATAATTGGGTGAACCTTTTAAGATTGTGACTCAGCTTTGCTAAAGTCCCTAATTAGAGGTGTCCAGGGTTCTTAAGCACATTCTTTTTTTTTGCTTTGGACCTTGACTTTAACCGCTCAGTCTCAAGTTTTCACTTGACACCTACACGCCACAAGCACATGGTTAGGGACAGCTTGGTTTAGCCGCTTAGACCAGGATTCTATTCCTTTAGGCCCTCCTATCCACTGATGCTCAAAGCCTTGGGATCCTTTTTATTTCCCTTGCCTTTTGGTTTTCAGGGTTATTGGCTTTTTCTTTCTATTTTTTTTTCTCCTACCTTTTTTTTTTTTCTGCAAGCTTTGTTCTTTGCTGCTTTTTCTTGCTTCAAGAATCATTTTTATGATTTTTCATATTATCAAATAACATGTCTCCTAGTCATCATTCTTTCAAGAGCCAACATATTTAACATTCTTAAACAACAACTTCAAAAGACATATGCACTGTTCAAGCATACATTCAGAAAACAAGAAGCATTGTCACCACATCAATATAATTAAGCAAAGTTCAAGGATAAATTCGAAACTCATGTATTTCTTGTTCTTTTGATTTAAAACATTTTTTTAAGAGAGATGATGGATTCATATGACATTTATAACTTTAAGACATAGTTACTACTATTGATGATCATGTAATGAAGACACAAACATAGATAAGCACATATCATAGAAAATGAAAAACAGAAGAAATAAGAACAAGGAATGAATCCACCTTAGTGATGGTGGCGTTTCCTTCTTGAGGAACAAATGATGTCCTTGAGCTCTTCTATGACTCTTCCTTGTCTTTGTTGCTCCTCCATTGCTTTTAGATCTTCTCTGATTTCATGAAGGATGATGGAATGCTCTTGATGTTCCACCCTTAGTTGCTTCCAATAATTGTGTGGAAGAAAATGTATCCCCTGAGGTATCTCAGGGATCTCTTGATTTGCAGTCAAATGTTCTACCACTGAGCTATAGACCCTTGATGGAAGCTTTTGTCTTCCCTTTCCTCTTTCTAGAGGTTTCTCTGGCCTTAGGTGCCATCAATGGTTATGGAAAAAACAAAAAAAGCTATGCTTTTTACCACACCAAACTTAGAATGTTGCTCGCCCTCGAGCAAAAGAAGAAAGAATAGAAGAA
>NC_029790.2:73070083-73071426 GCF_000816755.2 Arachis ipaensis
TGGAGAGATAGAGGGTGAGGTGGGTGGGGATCCTGCGAGATTCACAGATCCTGAGATGATCCTGTGGGTCCACAGATCCTGAGATGATCCTGTGGGGTCCACAGATCTTGAGGTGTCAAGGCATTTACATCCCTGCACCAATTTAGGCATGCAAAATGCCCTTGCACACAACTCTGGGCATTTAGCGCCATGTTGGTGCCCATTTTGGGTGTTCAACACCCATTTGTTGCCATTTCTGGCGTTGAACGCCAGAACCATGCTTGTTCTGGGCGTTCAGCGCCAGGATGTTACCCATTTTGGGCGTTCAGCGCCAGAACCATGCTCTGTTCTGGCGTTTGAACGCCAGGCAGATGCTCCTCCAGGGTGTGATTTTTCTTCTGCTGTTTTTTATTCCATTTTCAATTTTTATATTTATTTTGTGACTCCACATGATCATGAACCTACAAAGACATATAACTAAGAAAAATAAAGTTAGATAAATAAAAATTGGGTTGCCTCCCAACAAGCGCTTCTTTAATGTCAATAGCTTGACAGTGGGCTCTCATGGAGCCTCACAGATGTGCAGAGCTTTGTTGAGACTCTCCAACACCAAACTTAGAGTTTGGATATGGGAGTTCAACACCAAACTTAGAGTTTGGTTGTGGCCTCCCAACACTAAACTTAGAGTTTGACTGTGGGGGCTCTGGTTGACTCTGCTTTGAGAGAAGCTTTTTCTGCTTCCTCTCCATGGTTGCAGAGGGAGATCCTTGAGTTTTAAACACAAGGGAGTCCTCATTCCATTGAAGGACTATTTTACCTCTGTCAACATCAATCACAGCTCTTGCCGTGGCCAGGAAAGGTCTTCCTAGGATGATGGATTCATCCTCTTCCTTTCCAGTATCCAGGACTATGAAATCAGCAGTGATGTAAAGGCCTTCAACCTTTACTAATACGTCCTCTACTTGGCCATATGCCTGTTTTCTCGAATTATCTGCCATCTCTAGTGAGATTTTAGCAGCTTGTACCCCATAGATTCCCAGTTTCTCTATTACAGAGAGGGGCATGAGGTTTATTCCTGAACCAAGGTCACACAGAGCCTTAAAGATCATGGTGCCTATGGTACAAGGTATTATGAACTTTCCAGGATCCTGTCTCTTCTGAGGCAATGTCAGTTGATCCAGATCACTTAGTTCATTGATGAACAAGGGAGGTTCAACTTCCCAAGTATCAATGCCAAATAATTTGGCATTCAGCTTCATGATTGCACCAAAAAACTTGGCAGTTTGCTCTTCAGTAACATCCTCATTCTCTTCAGAAGAGGAATACTCATCAGAGCTCATGAAGGGCATAAGGAGGTTCAATGG
>NC_029790.2:73071623-73082859 GCF_000816755.2 Arachis ipaensis
AGGCGTCCCATTAATCACAGGATTCCTTTCAGAAGTGTACATGAACTGGTTATTAGCAACCATGTCAATGAGTTCTTCAGCTTCTGCAGGCGTTTTCTTTAGATGAATGGATCGACCTGCAGAAGTATCCAATGACATCTTAGATAACTCAGACAGACCATCATAGAATATATCCAGGATGGTCCATTCTGAAAGCATGTCAGAAGGACACTTTTTGGTCAACTGTTTGTATCTTTCCCAAGCTTCATAGAGGGATTCACCTTCTTTCTGTCTGAAGGTTTGAACATCAGCTCTAAGCTTACTCAGCTTTTGAGGAGGAAAGTACTTGGCTAAGAAAGCCGTGACCAGCTTATCCCAAGAGTTCAGGCTGTCTTTGGGTTGAGAATTCAACCATAATCTAGCTCTGTCTCTTACAGCAAAAGGGAAAAGCATGAGCCTGTAGACTTCAGGATCTAATCCATTAGTCTTAACAGTGTCACATATCTGCAAGAATTCAGTTAAGAACTAAAAAGGATCTTCAGATGGAAGTCCATGAAACTTGCAGTTCTGCTGCATCAGAGAAACTAATTGAGGTTTCAGCTCAAAGTTGTTTGCTCCAATGGCAGGAATGGAGATGCTTTTTCCATGTAAATTGGAATTAGGTGCAGTAAAGTCACTAAGCATCTTCCTTACATTATTATTATTTTCGGCTGCCATCTCCTCTTCCTGTTCGAAAATTTCTGAAAGGTTATCTCTGGATTGTTGTATTTTAGCTTCTCTTAATTTTCTCATCAGAGTCCTTTCAGGTTCTGGATCTGCTTCCACAAGAATGTTCTTATCCTTGCTCCTGCTCATATGACAAAGAAGAAGGCACAGAAAAATAATAATAATAATAGAGATCCTTTATACCACAGAAAAAACACTAGAATTCATTCTTAAAAATTTTTGAATAAAATTTTTGAAAACATTTTTATATTATTTTCGAAAACAGATGAGAATATTTTAGAAATATTTTTTTTTTTTTTGAAAAATTTTGAAAAGAAAACAAAAAAGAAAATTACCTAATCTGAGCAACAAGATGAACCGTCAGTTGTCCGAACTCGAACAATCCCCGGCAACGGCGCCAAAAACTTGGTGCACGAAATTGTGATGTCCAGGCTCGAACAATCCCTGGCAACGTGAGCAACTTGGTACGGGTAATCGTGATTACACTTTAATTGTGTAAAATTCATGGCTCTTTCTTTCCCTGGCAATGGCGCCAAGAACATGGTGCCAATACCATGGTTCAATCTATTCTTGGCCAAAGTATAGACTATTATATATTTCTGGAAAGCCCTGGATGTCTACTTTCTAACGCAATTGGGAGTGCGCCATTTCAAATTCGGTAGCGCCAGAAAATCCACTTTGAGTGCAGGAAGGTCAGAATCCAACAGCATCAGCAGTCCTTCTTCAACCTCTGAATCTGATTTTTGCTCAAGTCCCTCAATTTCAGTCAGAAAATACCTGAAATCATAGAAAAACACACAAACTCATAGTAAAGTCCAGAAATGTGAATTTAACATAAAAACTAATGAAAACATCCCTAAAAGTAACTAGATCCTACTAAAAACATACTAAAAACAATGTCAAAAAGCGTAAAAATTATCCGCTCATCAATGAGCTTCTTCCTGGGCCCTTTGCCTTCCTATATGTGACCTTCTTAGTTGCTGAGCCAGTGTGGTATAGACCATTCGCTCGAGTGTGACTGGCCTCCCTGGGTTCACCCAGTCTGGGCTGCTGTCCTCAAATATTACCTTGGCGTTGTTGCACAAGCGGAGAATGGTGCTGGGGTACCATATAGCTTTTGAAGGTTGGGGCTTTGGTCTTATCCTCTCTAACTGCATTTGCATAGAATTCTTTGATGAGGTTTTTATTGATCTTCCCCTCTGGACTGGTGAGCAATTGCCACCCCCTCTGTTCGATTTTTCTCCAAATCTGTGGTGATTCATTGGCATTGATTTGGAAGATTAATTCTGGCAATATCCTTCTGGCACTTATCTGCTCAAATTCATACTCATGAAAGGCAGTCTTGAATCTCTTGTCATCAAAAGGAGCACTCTCCATAGGCCCTTTCCTCTTTTGCCTCTTTGAGCTTGATGATGCCATGACTTGAATTGTTGTTTGAGGGGATTTGGGGCTTCCGATAGATGAAGAGTGGGTTGGTTAAAGCAATTTGTGATGAAGAGTTTAGTGTGCCAATAGAAGTGTGGAGAGTGGGGATTTGGATGTGAGGAGTGAGCATGCACTAAGGTTCACTTATATAAGAAAATCATGAGTGAGTGAAGGGTGTGGATTGCATGAATGTTTACTAGATGGACGGATGGGGTTGTATATGAAGGAAAGACAAGGATCATCACTTTAATGATAGTGATTGGTTCGGTCTTCAAGGGTTTTCTTTCTCCAATGTTGCATGGCAGCGTTTTCCCATGCGTTTCCTCTTGAGACATGTGTGTAGTGCTCTTCATTAAGTGGCAAAATCTCCACCATTTAATTGTCCAATCAATCCCTTTTTATGCTTCTTTTCCTTTTCTATAAAGATTTGAAACAAGGAAATTAATATCATAAAAAAAATCTACGGCTAGAAAAAATGAAAGAAAGGATTTGATTATTTGTTTATGAATTCCAACTAACTAACTAACTATTGGTGGGTCCTTATATGCATTTTGGTGGCACCATGGGGTGACACCAAACTTAGTTTGAAGTAATGTGATGAAAAGTTTTGTTCAAAGCTTCCAAGACTAGCATGCATCTTGGTTTGCTTTGAACACCAAACTTGTTCCCCACTATATTTTGCATAAGAAGATTTTCACCAATTATTTGTTAAGTTTAGATTGAAGCTCATAAAGATTGACTTATTCATTATCATCTGAAAGCATATAAAACATGGGTTGCCTCCCATGAAGCGCTTCTTTAGCGTCACTAGCTTGACGGTTTTCCTTCATCATGATGGTTGGTGGTGCTTAAAGTCCTCCCCTCTTGCGGTGGACTTGTATTCATTGGTTAGATCAATAATCTCCACATGTTCCAGGGAAAGAACTCTGTTGATAGTGAAGACCTTGGGTAATTGAGATGGCACAGTAGGGAGATTAGGGGGAATATCAGGGAAGTAGGCTGAGACAACTCTATCCCCTGGAGAGAAGTCTTCCGTAGGGATCTTCTTGTTCTTCCACCCTCTTGGTACCTTCTTCTTTGTTTCTTTTGAGGTTGCCTTCCCCTTGGTGACCTCTTTTTCTAAAGGAGCTGTGGTGCTGTCTTCACCTGCCTCTAGAGGTTTAGGTTCCTCCAACTTTTCCTTGAGCTGTGGCAATTACTGTTTTCCTTGTTTGTCAGCTAAGGGGATCTCAGAATGAACTGGCTGTGCTTCAGTGCTTGTTTCCTCCTTCAGTGTCTCATTATCATTTGTGCTTAGTTCCTCATTGAACACCTTATTTTCTTGAATCTCTTGGCATATTCTTTCAAGTAAGGCTTCAATCTTAGAGAGCTTGTCATCAATTGATGAGTGATTCGGAGCAGACGTGCTATTTTGGTTTTGATAAGTATGTGGAGAAGTGTTGTTGTGGGGGTGTTGAGATGTCCTCTGGGTGAATTGCTTTTGATCTTGCTCACTTTCCCACCCAAAGTTCGGGTGATTTCTCCATCCAGGGTTGTAAGTCTTGGAGTATGGATCATAGTTTTTCCTTGGTGAATTCCCAATGTAGTTAGCTTGCTCCTGACTCCCCTCTGCTTCTTCATTCACTCCTTCTTGGATTCTTGATGAAGATGAGATTGCTGCTACTTGGTTCCTCTCCATCTTCTTGGTGAGGTCAGCCAGCTGCTGGGTAATGAGCTTGTTTTGGGCCAACAGAGCATCTACATTGTTTAGCTCTATCACTCCTCTTGTGTTCCCTCTTTCGGAAGCATAGAAGTAGTCATTTTCTGCTACTGTTTCAATAACATCTATGGCTTCCTCAATGGTCTTCTTCTTGTTCAAGGATCCTCCAGATGAATGGTCTACTGCCTTCTTTGACTTATAAGAGAGCCCTTCATAGAAAATGTGCAGCTGGACCCATTCGTTGAACATGTCAGGTGGACACCTCCTTGTTAAGTCTTTGAACCTCTCCCATGCTTCATACAGAGTCTCACCATCTTGTTGCCTGAAGGTTTGAACCTCAGCTCTCAGCCTATTGATTCATTGAAGAGGGTAGAATCTTGCTAAGAACTTGTTCACCACATCCTCCCAAGTTGTCAAGCTCTCCCTTGGGAAGGATTCCAGCCACTTGGCTGCCTTGTCTCTGAGTGATAAGGGAAATAAGAGCAGTCTATAGGCGTCAGGATGAACACCATTAGATTTCACTGTGTCACATATTCTCAGCAAGGTGGTCAAATGTTGATTGGGATCTTCTTGAACACCTCCTCCAAACGAACAGTTGTTCTGAACAAGGGTGATGAGCTGTGGTTTAAGTTCAAAGTTGTTGGCATGGATTGTTGGCTTTTGGATGCTACTTCCACAATTGCCTGGGTTTGGATTAATGTAAGAGCCCAAAACTCTTCTATCCTCCCCAGCATGATTTGCTCCACCTCCTCTGCCATGGTTGTGAGTCTCTTCTTCATGATGATTTTCCATGTTTTCTTCCATGTTTGGTTCAAAGTATTCCTCAAACTGTTCCTCCTCTTCTTCAGCACCAGCTACTCGTTTTTCTTTTGCCTCCCTCCTTAGTCTAAGTAAGGTTCTCTCTGGTTCAGAATCAAAGTAAGTTGAAGCCCCGCTTCTTCTCCCTGTCATACAACCAACAAGTACAAGCAGAGAAAATAGGTGCAGACAGTATTTGTGTCAAAATTGCTGTTAGTTGTGGGTGATGCAATATATCAAACAGTTAGTGGGTTAGCAAACAGAATTAAAAATAACAAAAAAAAAACAAAAGAGTAGAGGGAGAAGGGAAGAAGTATAATTAAAACAAAAAGTAAATCACTCAAACAGAAAATGAAATTCACAAAATAAAATGCTCAATCTAGTGATCTTCCAATCTCATCATTGTTGATGCACAATCAATCCCCGGCAACGGCGCCATAAACTTGATGCACGGAAAACTTGTCTCTCAACAAATCTCCCTTCGGCAAGTGTACCAAAGTTTTCGTCAAGTAAAAACTCACAATAGAGTGAGGTCGAATCCCACAGGGATTGATTGATCAAGCAACTTTAATTAGAAGAATGTTCTAGTTGAACAAATCCAGGATTTGGGTTGAGAGTTGCAGAAAATAAAATGGCGGGAATGTAAATAACAGAAAAGTAAATGCTAGAATTAAAGGACTGGAAGTAAATGACTGAAAATAAATTGCAGAATTGTAAATGGGAATGGGGGATTTGCGCATAAAAGTAAATGGCAGCAATTAAAGAGAATGGGTAAGATCAGAGATGGGGAGTTCATTGGGCTTAGGAGATGTTGCAATTCTCCGGATCAAGTTCATTTTCATCTCTTCCTCAATCAATGCACTCATTGATCTCCTTGGCAATCTTAAGTGATTGAATTACAATTTCTTGCAATTCAATCTCTCAAATCTTGATCAATAGCCAATTCCTTGGTCAATTGCTCATGAGAAGAGATGAAGTATGGTCACTGATTATACCACATGCATTTCCCAAACCAAGTATTGAGAGGGTTAAAGTCACATACCCATCCAAACCCACTTATTAATCCTTCGAGAATGTTAGTGACACTCAACATTGTCACTAACATTCCAGTGTGCCCCTTCTTGTTTCACGTTAAAGCCCACGTTAACTAGGTTAACGTGGCTTCTAACGTGGTCCTTGCCAACCTTCGAGAACATTAGTGACATTCAACATTGTCACTAACGTTCCAATGTGCCCTTGGGTCTCACATTAGATTCCACGTTAACTAGGTTAACGTGGCCTCTAACGTGGCCATCTTTAGCCATCCCAACGTTAGTGACAATGTTGAGTGTCACTAACGTTGGCTCATCCTTCATTCCTCATCGTTAGCTTCCACGTTAACTAAGTTAACATGGAGGTTAACGTGACTCTTGGGGGTTGTGTGGTTGCTTCAATGTTAGTGACAATGTTGAGTGTCACTAACGTTGTCGACAACTCTTCATCCTTTACGTTAGTTCCCACGTTAACCAAGTTAACGTGGGAGTTAACGTGGTACTTTGCACCATAGGCCAACGTTAGTGAAAATGTTCAGTGTCACTAACGTTGGCTTCTCTTCCCCCCTTAACGTTAGAGGCCACGTTAACTAGGTTAACGTGGCTTCTATCGTGGCCACTTATGAGTAATTGCCAACGTTAGGAAATGTATGAAACTATCGTAAAAGCAGTAAAGAAAAGGTCAGTGAAACTGGCCAAGATGCCCTGGCATCAGAGATGTTGGACGAGGTCAAACAGGCCTTTCTTAACGTGTTGGAGGAGAACTGGGGACAACCTCCTTATCTTGACACCAAAAGGTTTTTAGCAGTGGTTGACTTATTTTGTTTTTGTTTTGTTTCATTTTGTTGAGCTTGTTCTTTTTCTCTCAATTTGTAACGGGGTTTTTGCTATTTTTTCCAGAGATGGTTAAAAACAATGATTCCATGAATGCTTTTAAAAAGGCGAGGAAGGCGACTGCGGCCCTAAACATCTCGGCCAAGGTGGCTGGGGAAGGATCCTCTCATGTTTTACTGAAGCCATCTGTACTGAGCTCTCTTGGACCGAGGAAGACGATTCCTACCCCTCGAGTTCATTTGTTCGATCCTCCACAAACTTCTGCTGCGACCTCTTCTCCAACCGACGCTCCTCCTCCGAAAAAATAAAAAAACAGCTGAGCCTTTTAACCTTGATGCCCCTGACTTCGATGTTGTCGAGTTTGTGGACCAGCAAATTGGTCCTTATGGTACTATCCCTACTGACGATGTTTCTCTTCTTCGCCATCTGGATTTTATTACTTGGAGTAGCATCAAGATGGCACACATGGGGGCAGCTTTATATCGGACTGCCCAAGATCTTCCTATTCATGCTACAAAGGCCTTTATGGAGGAGGGTAAGCTGGAGTTCAACCGGATGAAGGGTTTAAAGGAAGAGCTCAAGGTGAAGGTGACCAAGTTGGAGAAAGAGCTGGAGGGTGAAAAAACTAAAGCTATCGCCTTGGCGGCTTCTGCAAAGTTGGCTGAAGATACGGCGTTGAAGCATAAGGAGAGCTATGTCACCACATATAGGGAGATGATGGATCTCAGGGAAAGTTTGGAGTCTGTCCGAGCTGATTATGCCGAACTTCAAGGTCAGTTTGTAGGCAGTGTTACTGCTGCTTATGAGAATTTGAAGGAGCAAGTTCGAGTTCTTGCGCCCGAGCTTGACCTTACGCTCTTCAGCTTGGACAACATTGTGAAGGACGGTAAAAATGTCCCTGATGATCCAGATGATGATGACGATGTCGAGCCTCCTCCTGTGCCTACTGCCAATGTCTCTGTTGCGCCCACTTCTTCAACTCATGCAGATGGTCCTCCCGCGTCGAATCCTGACTGTCAGATCCTGAACAGAGATTATGGGACAGTAGATGCAGTGCCTCTTCAGACTCGTCCTCCTTCACCTTGGGATGCAGCTGCTGGGAAGTATGTGGATTCTCTTTGATTGTTTCTGATGTATTTGTGTATTGCCCGGTCTGTGGGCCTTGAACTCTTTTTATTTTGTAGTTTATGCTCTTAACTTCTGGATACTTTTAGTTGCTTTTTTAGCAACTTTATTTTGAAAAAACAAAGGTAGTTTTTCAAGTCCTTTCGGGTCGACTTTAGGTGGCCTTTTATAACAACCTTGTTTTCTCTTTGAGATATGCTTTTCTATGTTTTTTTGAAAACTTAGGGAATCTTGAGAGTGTTGGAGTCTTGTTGTCCAATCTCTTTTGATTGCTGGTGCACGAATTGTGAATCACACTTTTCACAACTTGTACCACTAACCAGCAAGTGCACTGGGTCGTCCAAGTAATACCTTACGTGAGTAAGGGTCGATCCCACAGAGATTGTCGGCTTGAAGCAAGCTATGGTTATTTTGTAACTCTTAGTCAGGATATCAATAATAATTCTCAGTTTTAATAGGAATGAGTAAAAGAACATGGATTAAATAATACTTGTTATGCAGTAATGGAGAACAGGTTGAGGTATTGGAGATGCTCTGTCTTTTGAATCTCTACTTTCTTACTGTCTTCTTCTTCACGCACGCAAGGCTCCTTCCATGGCAAGTTGTATATTGGTAGATCACCGTTGTCAATGGCTACCATCCATCCTCTCAGTAAAAATGGCCCAAATGTGCTGTCACCGCACGGCTAATCATCTGTCGGTTCTCATTCATGTTTTAATAGAATCCGTTGATTCTTTTACGTTTGTCACTACGCCCAACACTCGCGAGTTTGAAGCTCATCACAGTCATCCCTTCCCAGATCCTACTCGGAATACCACAGACAAGGTTTAGACTTTCCGGATCTCAGGAATGGCCGCCGATAATTCTAGCCTATACCACGAAGACTCTGATCATGAACCAGGAGGCTAAGAGATACACATTCAATCTAAGGTAGAACGGAAGTGGTTGTCAGGCACATGTTCATAGGTTAAGAATGGTGATGTGTGTCATGGATCATCACATTCATCATGGTTAAGTACGAGTGAATATCTTGTAACAGGAACAAGCGTGTTTGAATGGAAAACAGAAGTAATTGCATTAATTCATCGAGACACAACAGAGCTCCTCACCCCCAACCAAGGGGTTTAGAGACTCATGCCATCAAAAATATAATATGAAACATGTAAAAATGTCATGAGGTACAAAATAAATCTCTAAAAGTAGTTTTTATACTAAAGTAATAACCTAGGTTTACAGAAAATGGGTAAACTAAGATAGATAGTGCAGAAATCCACTTCTGGGGCCCACTTGGTGTGTGCTTGGACTGAGCATTGAAGCTTCCATGTGTAGAGACTTTTCTTGGAGTTAAACACCAAGTTGCTACCTGTTTCTGTCGTTTAACTCCAGTTTTTATGCCAATTCTGGCATTTAACGCTAGAATAGGGTAAAGACCTTGCGTTAAACGCCAATTTGCGTCGTCAAAACTTGAGCAAAGTATGGACTATTATATATTTCTAGAAAGCCCTGGATGTATACTTTCCAACACAATTAAGAGCGTGCCAATTGGGTTTCTGTAACTCCAGAAAATCCATTTCGAGTATGGGGAGGTCAGAATCCAACAGCATCTGCAGTCCTTTTCCAGCCTCTGAATCAAATTTTTGCTCAGGTCCCTCAATTTCAGCCAAAAAATACCTGAAATCATAGAAAAACACATAAACTCATAGTAAAGCCCAGAAATGTGAATTTTGCATAAAAACTAATAAAAACATAGTAAAAACTAACTAAATCATACTAAAAACTACCTAAAAACAATGCCAAAAAGTGTATAAATTATCTGCTCATCACAACACCAAACTTAAATTGTTGCTTGTCCCCAAGCAACTGAAAATCAAATAGGATAAAAAGAAGAGAACATGCAATAAATTCTAAAATATCAATGAAACTTAGCTCCAATTAGATGAGCGGGACTAGTAGCTTTTTGCCTCTAAACAGTTTTGGTATCTCACTTTATCCTTTGAAGTTCAGAAAGGTTGGCATCTATAGGAACTCAAAATCCAGATAGTGTTATTGATTTTCCTAGTTCAGTATGTTGATTCTTGAACACAGCTACTTTATGAGTCTTGGCCGTGGCCCTAAGCACTTCGTTTTCCAGTATTACCACCGGATACATAAATGCCACAGACACATAACTGGGTGAACCTTTTCAGATTGTGACTTAGCTTTGCTAAAGTCCCCAATTAGAGGTGTCCAGGGTTCTTAAGTACACTCTTTTTGCTTCGGATCACGACTTTAACCGCTCACTCTCAAGCTTTTCACTTGACACCTTCACGCCACAAGCTCATGGTCAGGGACAGCTTGGTTTAGCCGCTTAGGCCGGAATTTTATTCCTTTGGGCCCTTCTATCCATTAATGCTCAAAGCCTTGGATTCTTTTTATTATCCTTGCCTTTTGGTTTAAAGGGTTACTGGCTTTTTGCTCTTGCCTTTTGGTTTAAAGAGCTATTGGCTTTTTCTGCTTGCTTTTCCTTTTTCTTTCTTTTATTTTTTTTATTTTTTATTATTTTTTTTGCAAGCTTTGTTCTTCATTGCTTTTTCTTGCTTCAAGAATCAATTTTATGATTTTTCAGATTATCAATAACATTTCTCCTTTTTCGTTATTCTTTCAAGAGCCAACAATTTTAACATTCATAAACAACAAATTCAAAAGACATGTGCACTGTTCAAGCATTCATTCAGAAAGCAGAAAGTATTGTCACCACATCAAAATAATTAAACTAATCTCAAGGATGAATTCAAAATTCATGTACTTCTTGTTCTTTTGTAATTAAAGTATTTTTTATTTAAGAAAGGTGATGGATTCATAGGACATTCATAGCTTTAAGACATAGACACTTGAACACTAATGATCATGTAATAAAGACACAAACATGAATAAACATAGAGCATAGTAAATGAAAAATAGAAAAATAAAGAACAAGGAAATTAAAGAATGGGTCCACCTTAGTGATGGCGGCTAGTTTTTCCTCTTGAAGATCTTATGGAGTGCTTTAGCTCCTCAATGTCTCTTCCTTGCCTTTGTTGTTCCTCTCTCATAGCTCTTTGATCTTCTCTAATTTCATGGAGGAGGATAGAATGCTCTTGGTGCTCCACCCTTAGTTGTCCCATGTTGAAACTCAATTCTCCTAGGGAGGTGTTAATTTTCTCCCAATAGTTTTGTGGAGGAAAGTGCAACCCTTGAGGCATCTCAGGGATTTCATGATGAAGAATTTTCTCATGCTCTTGTTGAGGTCCATGAGTGGGCTCTCTTCTTTGCTCCATCCTTTTCTTAGTGATGGGCTTGTGAGATGAATCTCTCCATCTCCCATGACTCGGATGTGGAAGCAATTGTCTTTCCTTTCCTCTTTCTAGAGGTTTCTCCGGCCTTTGGTGCCATTAATGGTTATGAAAAAACAAAAAACAATGCTTTTACCACACCAAAGTTAAAAGGTTTGCTCGTCCTCGAGCAAAAGAAGAAAGAAAGTAGTAGAAGAAGAAGAAAATAGAGGAGATTGAGGGCGATATGTGGTTCGGCCAAGGGGTAGAAGTAGTGGTTGTAATGCGTGAAAATGAAGGAGTGGTGAGGGGTTTATATAGGGGTATTT
>NC_029790.2:73082937-73107249 GCF_000816755.2 Arachis ipaensis
GAGAGAGAGAGAGAGAGAGAGAGAGAGAGGGGGGGGAGGTGGGGATCCTGTGGGGTCCACAGATCCTGAGGGGTCAAGGACTTATCATCCTTGCTCCATTTAGGCGTGCAAAACGCCCATAGAGTGCAATCCTGGCGTTAAACACCAGGTTGCTGCTTGTTTCTGGCGTTAAATGCCAGACTGTAGCTTGTTTCTGGCATTTAACGCCAGCTTGATGCTTCTATCTGGCGTTAAACGCCAGTCTGATGCTTTTTACTGGCATTTAAACGCCAGTAAGCTCTTCCTCCAGGGTGAGCTATTTTTAATGCTATTTTTGATTTTGCTTTGATTTTTGTGACTCCACATGATCATCATCTTAAAGAAAACATAAAATAAAAATGGAAAATAGAAAATTAACATAGATAAGTAAAAATTGGGTTGCTTCCCAATAAGCACTTCTTTATTGTCTTTAGTTGGACCTTACTGAGCTTTTAATCTAGTCTCAGCATTGAGCATTCTTGCTCAACATTGCCTTCAAGATAATGCTTGACTCTCTGTCCATTAACAATGAACTTCTTATTAGAATCAATGTCTTGAAGTTCCATATAGCCATATGGTGACACACTTGTAATCACATATGGTCCCCTCCACCGGGATTTCAGTTTCCTGGGGAATAATCTGAGCCTAGAGTTCAACAGCAGAACCTTTTATCTTGGTTCAAAGACTCTGGATGACAGTTTCTTATCATGCCACCTTTTTGCTTTCTCCTTGTAAATTTTTGTATTTTCGAAAGCATTGAGTCTGAATTCCTCTAGCTCATTTAACTGGAGTAATCTCTTCTCTCCAGCTAACTTAGCATCCATGTTTAGGAATCTGGTTGCCCAGTAGGCCTTATGCTCCAGTTCCACGGGCAGATGACATGCCTTACCATACACAAGTTGGTATGGAGAGGTTCCTATAGGAGTCTTGAATGCTGTTCTGTATGCCCACAGAGCCTCATCCAAGCTTCTTGCCCAATCCCTTCTACGGATACTTACAGTCTGTTCCAGGATTCTTTTTAATTCTCTATTAGAGACTTCAGCCTACCCATTTATCTGTGGATGATATGGAGTTGCTACTTTGTGGCTAATTCCATATTGAACCATAGTAGAGTAAAGGTGTTTATTGCAGAAGTGAGTGCCCCATTACTGATTAGTGCTCTAGGGACACCAAACCTGCTGAAGATATGTTTTTGGAGGAACTTCAGCACTGTCTTAGTATCATTAGTGGGTGTTGCAACGGCCTCTACTCATTTGGATACATAGTCGACTGCCACCAGAATATAAGTATTTGAGTATGATGGTGGGAAAGGCCCCATGAAGTCAATACCCCATACGTCAAACAACTCAATCTCTAAGATCCCTTGCTGAGGCATGGCGTAACCATGAGGCAAATTACCAACTCTCTGGCAGCTGTCACAGTTACGCACAAACTCTCGGGAGTCTTTATAGAGAGTAGTGAAGAACCGGATTTCCTATCGGTAAAGAAATTCACAAATCTATTATCGCGTTGCAAGTATAGCTTCTAAACCAACAGAAAATCCTTTCTTACAAAAGTTTTGGTTGTCACAAGTAACAAACCCAATAAAATTTATAAACCGAAGTATTTAAACCTCAGGTCGTCTTCTCAAGGAATTGCAGGGAGGTGTTCTTATTATTGGTTATGAGTCTTGTAAATTGGGGGTTTTTAAAATGAGAAACAGGTAATTTAAATGACAAGAAAAATAAAATAATAATAATAAAACTCTTGGCAAGGTATGAAAATCTGGAAGTCTTATCCTAGTTATCCTTATCGATGGTGATGAGAATTGAGTTCTTATCCCACTTAGTTAACCTTTACTAAAGCAAAGGAAGGTCAAGTAGACTAATTAGTTTGATCCTCAGGTCCTAGCCAATTCCTAAGAAAGGGCTAGAGTTATTGGAATTCAATTCAATTAGCAAATATAACAATTATCAATCATGATGAGTTTGATAACTCAAGAGTCTCCAATTAATCAATTAAAACCAATAACATAAAAAGCTAAATAAAAATCATAGATCTGAAATATGTCAAATTGCATTAATAAAAGGAATCAATTTAAACATAAAGAGTTCATAAACTAAATTGAGAAAATAAATAAAAGGAATATTAAACCTGTAATTGAAGAAGATGAAATCCTACTCCTAATAGAAATCCTAATTCTAAGAGAGATGAGAGAACCTCTCTCTCTAAAAACTACATCTAAAATTATGAAAAGTGAATAACAGAAGACATCCCTTTGAACGGATGTATTCCCCCACTTTATAACCTCTAATCTATGTTTTCTGGACTTGGATCTGGGCCAAAAAAGGGTTTCAGAAATCGCTGGGGGCGTTTTTTGTAATTTTTGCATGTGGCATCTGTCACGCGTCCGCGTGGGTCACGCGGTCGCGTCATCTGGGAGTTTTCCTTGTCACGCGTTCGCTTCGGTCACGCATACGCATCAATTGCATTTTGCTCAAGGCACACGTCCGCGTCAGTCACGCGTTTGCGTCGTTGCCTTTTCGCGCTAGGCACGCAGCCGCGTCGTCCATGCGTTCGCGTCACTGCCTTTTTCTTCAAAACTCATTTTTTGTGCTTTCCTTCCAATTTTGTATGTTTTCTTTCTGTCCTCTAAGCCATTCCTGCCTTGGGAGATCTGAAAATACTTAACATACAAATCACGGCATCGAATGGTAATAAAGGGTAGTTAAAATTAATATTTTTAAAGCATGGGAAACATGTTTTTCTCATATATCACATAATAAGGAAGGGAAGGTAAAATCATGCAATTTACATGAATATGTCGGTGAGGAATTGAATAAATCACTTGAATTGGACAAAAAATACATCATAAAATATAGGTTTATAAACCTCCTCACACTTAAACAATAGCATGTCCTCATGCTAAATCCAAGAGAAAGAGTAAGGTAAAGTGGTGGAATCTCATGCAATGCATTCTATTCTAAATGCAAACTACCTAAATGAGTCATGCAATTCTAGTTATTATTTTCTTGTATATATAGCTTACATGTAATTAAGTTAATTCATATCCTCAAGGAATCATATATGCATAGCCAAACCCTAGATAATGTTAAAGCACTTTTACAATTGAGATGGGTAAAAGTATTTCACAAACTTGCAAGACAATTAACAATTTAAACATAGATATATGGTGATGAGCTATTGAACCCTTACTGGATTATGTGTTTACTCTCTAGTCACTCAGTGTTTATTGGGTTAATCACTCTATTCTTCTTTTTATCCTTGCTTTCTAAAACTTTGTTCTTCATCTAACCAATCAACAACTATGGAATATAGACATACAAAAATTATGAGGTCTTTTTCATGGTTGTAAATGGGGCTAAGGTAAAGGTAAGGGTATATGTATAAGGCTACAAAGTGAATCCTTGATTAGTCTAAGGTCTCACCTAACATACATACTTTATAGAATTTAAAGTTCTTTTACCTATTTACCCAAATTTTCCCACTTTGTATTACAAGCTCATCCATTAGTTTCAATTTTGAAATTTTGTCCCATGTGCATTGATTTTTTTTTTTTTGCAATTGGAGAATTTTTGTATCCCCTTATTTAAATACTGAAAATTTTTTTTTGAATGCACATGGTAATTTAATTATTTTGATTTCACATGAGCATGCTTCCCAAAATTCTGAAATAACTTTATTCATTTCAAATCCCTACTTTGTTTCTATCATCCCATGTTCCCATAAAATTCCCCACACTTAAATTGTACACAATATCTATCCTAAGGTAACCAAGGATTCAACTTGGGATTTTTATTTTATTTTTCTACTTAAGGCTAGTAATGTGGTTATAGAACAAGAGGGGATTAAAAAGCTCAAGGAGGCTAACAAGGGTGATGTAAAAGGTAGGCTAAATTTAGGGTAAGTAAAGGAAAAATCAAATGATGGCCTCAATCATCTCTTGGTATGTATCTATATTCTATATTGGATATATAGATTAAAACAAAGTAAAGAACATCAGAATGAAAAAGAAGGGCGAAACACATAGGAATAAAATTTATGGTTTGAATGTAACCATACAATTAAGCTCAAAACTCACAGGCTGTGTGTTCTCCAGCTCAAAAAATCATATATCAGTTATGTATGTCATGCAAGTAGAAATCAAGAGTTCCCATTATTCTCAATGTAAATATTTGGGTGGCTTTTAAAATCTTAGTGTTCCTCCTTGATAAAATGTTGTTAACTAACTAACATGTAATGCTATATATACAAGGTGTGTGGATTGTTTTAATTTACTAAAGTTTCTAGTTTACTCCTTTTTATTTTCAATTAAACCAAACTAATATATGCTAAAAGGGTAAACTATACTAATTAATCCACATATTCTATAACTAATAAGTTTAGAATTGCAAACTGAACTAAATGTCTAAGATATAAACTAAAGTGCAAAATGCGGAAATAAGGTAAAAAAATACAACAAAAGAACAATGTGCAAAAACTGAAGAATAAAAATAAATATAAAAATACAGAAAAATAAGCAAAATAAGATAGAAGAGTCTGTAGTGGTTCACCAAAAAGATAAGCCAGGGATGGTGACCTCCCCACACTTAAAATATAGCATCATCCTCGATGCTCACTCAAGCTAGGTGTGAAGAAGTGTCATCACCGGAAGGATAGGCTGTTGGTGTCTCTGTGGTGGTCTGAGGGTCTGCAGACTGGATAAGTGTAGGAGGATCTGTCTGCTGCAGTGGAGGCTCTGACTGTATCAGAATCTCTGGGTCTGCGGCCTGTAGCTAGTGGTGCTCCTCATGATGCGGCGCAGCCTGCTCTGGTCCTGCCTGCTCAGCCTCTCTCTGTGCATGTGTCTCCTCCTCATGCTCGTCTGCCTCCTCCTCAGATGGCTCAGATGGTGTGTCAGACTCAGAGGGGATGTCACTGCCGGATCGGATCATCAACTTAAGGTGCTCATAGCGCCGCTTGTTGCGACGCTTAGATCTCTCATAACGCCGCTGGTTACGGCGCTCTATCTGGTCTAGTTGCTGAAATAGGCGGTGTACAAAGTGGTAGATGGGCTCTGAGGCAAGCGGGGGTGCAGTGGTGGTAGCTGGTGCAGCAGTGGATGAAGAAGGGGCAGCTGAAGGTGTGGCTATCTCATCAGAAGCGGTGAGGAATGGAGGTCTGTAACCTAAAGCCTGAAACTTCCTGCTGTGAGGAATGATCTTCTTGCAGTCTACAGCAGTCGGCTTCGTAGCAGCCAGCTCCCAAGGCACATCAGCTCGGCGGCCTAGCTGGGTGATCAGATAAGAGAAAGGGAGAGTGCCTCTAGCATGGACCCTGGCCATGTAATGCCTGATGAAACGTGGAAGATACAGGTCCTTACCCTCCAGCACACACCAGATAAGGGTGATCATAGCAGTGGGCAGCTCTGTCTCATGAGTGCTCGGCATCACATAGTTGCTCAGAATCTGGTGCCAGAACTGAGCCTCATCATTCAGGTAAATCAGCTTGATACCCTTAGGCATCACTGTGTTCTTTCCCATGACCCATGGGATAGTAGGATCAAGGGCTATCCTCTGCTTGACAGCATCCCAGTCAAATCTCATAAATTGCATATCCTCTTCAGCCTGTTGGTAACCGTCAGGCAGATCTGATTTAGGCTGAAGGTGGAGGATGTCCTCAATAGCTTTCTCAATGAACAAAATCTGTTTCCCTCTAAGGTGCACTGCATCCAGAAAAGTCTTGAAATAGTTGCAGTAAAACTCTCTGACCCAGGAAGCATTGACCTCTGTCAAGTTTCTTTCCAAGATGAACCAGCCTCTCTGTTTTATCTATTCGGAGGTGTATTGCTGTAGTTCTTCTGGAATTTTTAGAGTTCTTTCCAGGTACAGGTTTCTGGAAGTGGCAAACACCGGATACTTCAGCTCACAGTATCTGTTTTTAAATTTAACTGGATCTGTGGCAATGAGGAGCTGGTCAGCCTTCTCCTGCGGGGTAAAGTGCTTTTCCTGCCAGGAGTCATCATGCAAAATTTCCAGGATGGACCTAAAGGATGCGCCTCTTTTCCTTTTACCAGTGGTTGCTTTGCCTTTTCCTTTTCGTTGAGCGTCAGACATCCTGAAAAGTAGAAATTCCAGGATATAATTGAAGAATAAAAGCAGGAAAACAAGTAGGCAAATAGAATAATAGCAATATAGGCACATAGTGGCAAAAGAGCAATAGAATTATGAAATGAGTTAAATATATGTGCATTATGGATTGTATTTGAGTTAAAAATTTGAGATGAAAAATCACAATCCAGAATATATTATAAGTAGAATACATGTTAATTAGGAAAAACAATAATCATGCCTTGAGTTAGAGAGTGAAAGTAGTTAGTTAAAAAGCAAAAAGAGAAGTTAGAAAGTTAAAAGTGGGTATTAGGTGAAAAGGAAATTAGAAAGTGAAAGCAGTGAGTTAGTAGAAAGAAGGTTAAAGTAAGTGGCATGATTAATGGTTTCTATTGTAACAAGAGATTCAGAAATTTTAAGAATAGTCAACTCATATTCAAGCAAAAATTTCAGGGTATTGATGATAATTCAGAAGGATATAAAAGTTGTAAAACTAACATGAAATCATCAATAGTGCAGGTTATTAACTAGGGGATCAAAAGGAATAAGAATGCTAGCCTGTGCATTCATGAATTGGTTTGGTTATAGCTAAGTAAGGAAAAATAGTAAGTTTCCAAACTCAATACATGAAAACAATTTGTAGAAAATTGGGCAGCATTCCGGCTAAAATTGGATGTTCCCGAGTAATAAACAGCAAGAAAAACAGTTTGTATGAGATAAAAGAGTGCTGCAAAGAGTCACAAACAGTAGGAACAGTAAAGAATAGTCCAATATCATCGTTAAACATTAAGGAATAGCATATGAACAGTATGAACATCACAGCCAGAGCAAAATTGCAAAATAGGTAAAACAGGTAACAAGAACAGCACAATTATCAGGCCTAAATCCACTAACCACATCCTAGCTACCTAACCACCTAAAATCCACTACAAACATGCATTTCTAACTATCATATTCTGAACAAAAATTGAAAAACTAACTAGGGAATCGAAAAGAGGAATCGCAGTATGGCGGAACCTGGTATGTGTATGAACAGAGGTGAGGGTAGAGAGATGGTGGTGGTGACAATGTGGTGCTGGGAGGGAGCACGGCGGCGCGGTGGTGGTGGTTCGGTGGCAGGGGCGAGGTGTTGGATTAGGGTTGGGTGAGGGGTGAAGGAAGGAAGAAGGGGGCGAGGGCGGTGTTGCTGTGGTGGTGGTCGGTGGTGGCGACGGTCTGAGGTTGGCCGCAGTGGGGGGGCAGTGGCGGAGGAGGGCAGCAGTGGGTGAGAGGGGTGGAGGAGAGTGATGGGGGGAAAAGAGAAAGAAGAGAAAGAGAGAGGGTGGTTTTCGGTGGTGGGGAGAAGGAGAAGGGGGGGTATGGGGGCGCGACGGGTAGGGTTTCGCGTGAAGGGGGTTAGTATTTTTGAATCCACGCGAACGCGTAGAGCACGCGATCGGGTGACTAGGGTGAAATGGTTTCGACGCGGTCGCGTGATTAACGCAATCGCATGGGTTGGGTAAAAGATGGGTGGCGCGGACACATGAGGCACGCAACCGCATCGCTGAAAATCGTGCTAGACGCACACTTCCACCATCGTTTCAGCGCAACTCTCTGTCTCCATTTAGGGGGCCATAATATCCACGCGACGCGGACGCGTCGCTCACGCTTTTGCGTGGGATGAGTGTTTTACAAGGGACGCGTTCGCATCAGGGACGCGAACGCGTGGGCCATTTCATGCTAAACGCACACCAGCCGCACGATTCCAGCCCAACTTTCTAGGCATTGGATCTTTACGCCGATTTCCTTCCCACGCCCACGCATGGCCTGCGCGCTCGCGTGGGGTGAAATTTTTTTTTTATGCAATTATGTAGTATGCAATATGCAGTGCTAATGTAGATGCTATGAATACTTCCAAGTTCAATGAAAATAAAATAGAATAAAAACAAACAACACGAAATAAAATTGAAAAAGAAACGATCATACCATGGTGGGTTGTCTCCCACCTAGCACTTTTAGTTAAAGTCCTTAAGTTGGACATTTGATGAGCTTCCTGTTATGGTGGCTTGTGCTTAAATTCATCCAGAAATCTCCACTAGTGTTTAGAATGCCAGCAGCCTCCGGGGTCCCAGACTAGGCATGTAAAGCTTTTGAGCAGCTTCAAACAGATTCTCAGGCTCCCGGGGTGACGAATGTCATAATAGATTCCAGGATCCCAAACTTTTCTTTTAAATCCGCCTTTGTCTTGATCTATATTCTTCCATCCGGGCTGTTTAGAAATTGTATTCTCACCAAGATGACCAAACACCTTCCGAGACCCATTCAATTGAACTTGATACCAATCCTTGCACTTCGAATTGAAGTGTGGAACCTTATTGAATCTTGCACACCAGCTCTGAGTACGAGCCATTTCCTTCTTACTCTTAAAGCCGCAGAGAGCTCTAAGCTGGCCATCTATTTCAAGAAAACCATATTCAAGTGGAAAATTAAAGACAAAGGTTAAGGATTGTACCTACTTGAAGCTTGTGTTAGGTGGTAATGGCCTTGGGATAGGTGTTTCCAGTGGTTCTGTAAGCTTTACTCCCTTGTATTCTTTGGTGAATTCCTCTACTTCTTTGCAAAATTCTTCAACTGCAACTGCATCTTGATCAAAGTCTTCAATGTCTTCCTCGTCACTCAAATCATAAGTTGGAGGTTGAGAGAAATCTACTTCGACATCATCTTTGTATTCACTTGGGTAAAGTTCTTCAGGCTCAAGGAGTTCAGTTGCAGATGCAAGTTCATGACTAAGAGAGGTTGATTCATGATCATCACTGCCTAAAGAATCAATTTCTTGGTCTGTTCCGTCCAATTTTTCACAAGATATATGCTTTGGAGGTTGTGCACTATCCTCCTTGGCATCAAATTCGAACTTATCAGCGGAATCCTTTACAGTTCTCGATTTCCATGGAGGTTCAGCATCTCCTAAATCTTCAACCACTTCTTCCTCTACAACTTTTATGGCTTCCTCCATTTGTTCCAATACAAAGCCATGCTCCTCATTGTCCATCGAAGTTTCTAGTGTCTCCTTCATACTACGCTCTTCTTTTGATTCTCCACATGTAGCCATGGGAGTACTCTGAGTGCTCAGATGTTGGGAAGCTAATTTATTTACCACCTTGGTTAAGGCAGTAGTGAGTTCCAGTACGTCCCTTGGCATCTTCACTTGTCCTTGAAGAAGAACACGAAATTTGTCATCCATTGGAGATTGGTGTGGATATGAGGGTTCATTGGTTGGGGAAGAGGGTTCATAATAAGAATGTGGTGGTTCTTGGGAGTAATTGGATTGGAATTATGGTGGGTAAGGGTCATATGGTGGTGAATGGTGAAAAGGAACTTGTGAGTGTGGTGGTTCAAAGCTATGTTGAGAGGGTGGTTCATAAGCATAGGGTGGAACTTGTTGGTAACTACAAGGGGGTCCACCATATCTATCAACTTGGTATGCATTGTAGAATGGTCATCGTCTGTGATACTGTGGAGGGTGTTATTGCCTAAAGGGTTGATCAAGTCCTCGTGGCTCCATCCATCCTTGATTGCTCTGACCTTGATGCATATTCCTGCTATAGCTTTCATTCCCTTCAACAATATTAGAACCAAACTCAAAGCGAGAGGGGTGAGAACTCATGGTAGCTAATAAAAATTAAAAATGAAAATAGAAACAAATAAACAAGCAAAAGAAAAATATTTAGAATAACCAATAATAAGGCACACGTTTGCAATTCACCGGCAACGGCGCCATTTTGAAGAACCGGATTTCCTATCGGTAAAGAAATTCACAAATCTATTATTGCGTTGCAAGTATAGCTTCTAAACCAACAGAAAATCCTTTCTTACAAAAGTTTTGGTTGTCACAAGTAACAAACCTAATAAAATTTATAAACCGAAGTATTTAAACCTCGGGTCGTCTTCTCAAGGAATTGCAGGAAGGTGTTCTTATTATTGATTATGAGTCTTATAAATTGGGAGGTTTTTAAAATGAGGAACAGGTAATTTAAATGACAAGAAAAATAAAATAATAATAATAAAAGTCTTGGCAAGGTATGAAAATTTGGAAGTCCTATCCTAGTTATCCTTATCGATGGTGATGAGAATTGAGTTCTAATCCCACTTAGTTAACCTTTACTAAAGTAAAGGAAGGTCAAATAGACTAATTAGTTTGATCCTCAGGTCCTAGCCAATTCCTAAGAAAGGGCTAGAGTTATTGGAATTCAATTCAATTAGCAAATATAACAATTATCAATCACGATGAGTTTGATAACTCAAGATTCTCCAATTAATCAATTAAAACTAAGAATATAAAAAGCTAAATAAAAATCATAGATCTAAAATACCTCAAATTGCATTAATAAAAGGAATCAATTTAAACATAAAGAGTTCATAAACTAAATTGAGAAAATAAATAAAAGGAATATTAAACCTGTAATTGAAGAAGATGAAATCCTACTCCTAATAGAAATCCTAATTCTAAGAGAGAGGAGAGAACCTCTCTCTAAAAACTACATCTAAAATTATGAAAAGTGAATAATAGAAGACATCCCTTTGAACGGATGTATTCTCCCACTTTATAACCTCTAATCTATGTTTTCTGGACTTGGATCTGGGCCAAAAAGGGTTTCAGAAATCGCTGGGGGCGTTTTCTGCAGTTTCTGCACGTGGCGTCAGTCACGCGTCCGCGTGGGTCACGCGGTCGCGTCATCTGGGAGTTTTTCTTGTCACGCGTTCGCTTCGATCACGCGTACACGTCAATTCCGTTCTGCTCAAGGCACGCGTCCGCGTCAGTCACGCGTTCGCGTCGCTGCCTTTTTCTTCAAAACTCCATTTTTGTGCTTTCCTTCCAATTTTGTATGTTTCCTTTCTGTCTTCTAAGCCATTCCTGCCTTAGGAGATCTAAAAATAATTAACACACAAATCACAGCATCGAATGGTAATAAAGGGTAATTAAAATTAATATTTTTAAAGCATGGGAAACATGTTTTTCTCATATATCACATAATAAGGAAGGGAAGGTAAAATCATGCAATTTACATGAATAAGTGGGTGAGGGATTGAATAAATCACTTGAATTGTGCACAAAATACAACATAAAATATACAACATAACACACAAATCATGGGTTTATCAAGTAGGCCAGTAGAAGCCACATTGGAGGACTTTTGTGGCTGTTCGCTCACCTCCAAAATGTCCTCCATATTGTGATCCATGACAATGCCATAGGATCTTCTGTGCTTCTTTTCTTGGCACACACCTACGGATTATTCCGTCTGCACATCTCTTAAAGAGATATGGTTCATCCCACAAGTAGTACTTTGCATAAGTAATTAACTTTTTTGTTTGTTTCCTGCTGTACTCCTTGGGTATGAATCTTGCAGCTTTATAGTTTGCAATGTCTGCAAACCATGGTGTTTCCTGAATGGCAAATAATTGCTCATCCGGAAAGGTTTCAAAGATCTCAATAAAGGGAAAGGACGCCCCTTCTACTGGTTCTATCCGAGACAGATGATCAGCCACTTGGTTCTCCGTCCCTTTTCTATCTCTTATTTCTATATCAAACTCTTGCAGAAGCAACACCCATCTTATGAGCCTGGGTTTTGAATCCTGCTTTGTGAGTAGATATTTAAGAGCAGCATGGTCAGTGTACACAATCACTTTTGATCCTACTAAGTATGATCTAAACTTGTCAATGGCATAAACCACTACAAGCAGCTCTTTTTCTGTGGTTGTGTAATTTTTCTGTGCATCATTTAAAATGCGGCTAGCATAATAAATGACATGCAAAAGCTTGTTATGCCTCTGTCCCAATACTGCACCAATGGCATGGTCACTGGCATCACACATCAGTTCGAATGGTAATTCCAATCTGGTGCAGAAATAACTGGTGCTGTGACCAGTTTAGCTTTCAAAGTTTCAAACGCCTACAGACACTCTGTGTCAAACACAAATGGCATGTCAACAGCCAGCAGATTGCTCAGAGGTTTTGCAGTTTTTAAAAAATCCTTTATAAACCTCATATAGAATCCTGCATGCCCCAGAAAGCTTCTGATTGCCTTAACATTGGCAGGTGGTGGTAATTTTTCAATTACTTCCACTTTAGCTTTATCCACCTCTATTCCCTTGTTTGAAATTTTATGCCCAAGGACAATCCCTTCAGTCACCATAAAGTGACATTTTTCCCAGTTTAAAACTAGGTTGGTCTATTGGCATCTTTTCAAATCAAATGCTAAATGGTCAAGCCAGGAGCTGAATGAGTATCCAAATACTGAAAAGTCATCCATGAAGACTTCTAGAAATTTTTCTACCATATCAGAGAAGATAGAGAGCATGCACCTCTGAAAGGTTGCAGGTGCATTGCACAGACCAAAAGGCATCCTTCTATAGGCAAACACTCTAGAAGGACATGTGAATGCTGTTTTCTCTTGGTCCTGAGGATCTACTGCAATTTGGTTGTAACCTGAATAGCCATCCAAAAAGCAGTAGTATTCATGACCTGCTAATCTTTCTAGCATCTAGTCTATGAATGGTAAAGGAAAGTGATCCTTCCTAGTGGCTGTATTGAGCCTTCTGTAATCAATACACATACGCCACCCTGTAACTGTTCTTGTAGGGACCAGTTCATTCTTTTCATTATGAACCACTGTCATGCCTCCCTTCTTGGGGATAACTTGGACAGGACTCACCGAGGGGCTATCAGAAATAGGATAAATAATCTCAGCCTCCAGTAACTTGGTGACCTCTTTCTGCACCACCTCCTTCATGGCTGGATTTAGCCGCCTCTATGGTTGAACCACTGGCTTAGCATCATCCTCTAACAGGATCTTGTGCATGCATCTTGTTGGGCTGATGCCCTTAAGATCACTTATGGAGGACCCAAGAGCTACCTTGTGTGTCCTTAGCACTTGAAGTAGTGCTTTCTCTTCCTGTGGATTTAAAGCAGAGCTTATGATCACCGGAAAAGTGTCACCTTCTCTTAGAAATGCATATTTCAGGGATGGTGGTAGTGGTTTGAGCTCGGGTTTAGGAGGTTTCTCCTCTTCCTAAGGAATTTTCAGAGGCTTTTTATTTCCTCTGATTCCTCCATATCAGGCTGAACATCTTTAAAGATGTCTTCTAGCTCTGATTCGAGACTCTCAGCGATGTTGATCTCCTCTACTAGGGAGTCAATAATATCAACACGCATGCATTCTTTTGATGTGTCTGGATGCTTCATTGCCTCAACAGCATTCAGCCTAAACTCATCCTTATTGACTCTCATGGTCACTTCCCCTGTTTGGACATCAATGAAGGTTCGTCCAGTTGCTAGGAAGGGTCTTCCTAGAATGAGAGTTGCACTGTTGTGCTCCTCCATCTCTAGCACTACAAAGTCAGTGGGAAAGGCAAATGGCCCAACCTTGACAATCATGTCCTCAATTATGCCTGATGGATATTTAATGCAGCCATCAGCAAGTTGAAGGCATATCCGGGTTGGTTTGACCTCTTCAGTCAAGCCAAGCTTTCTGATAATGGATGCAGGGATTAGATTGATACTTGCCCCAAGGTCACATAGAGCTGTCTTGGTACAAGTACCCTCTAATGTGCATGGTATCATAAAGCTTCCGGATCCTTAAGCTTTTCTAGTAAGCTTGTTAGGATGACTGCACTGCATTCTTCAGTGAGAAAAACTTTTTCTGTTTCTCTCCAATCCTTCTTATGACTTAAGATCTCTTTCATGAACTTAGCATAAGAGGGTATTTGCTCAAGTGCTTCTGCAAATAGAATCTTTATTTCAAGAGTCCTGAGATAGTCTACAAAGCTGGCAAATTGTTTATCCTGTTCCGCTTGGTGAAGTTTCTGAGAATAAGGCATTTTGGCTTTATATTCTTCAACCTTAGTTGCTGCAGGTTTATTTCTTACAGAGGCAGGTTGAGAAGCCTTCTTGAGGGAGTTATTATCAACACTTGCAGGTGTCTGATCCCTCACTGGCGTTTGAATGCCAGAACTGGACATGGATTGGCCGTTTAACGCCAGATTCCTATCCTTTTCTGGCGTGTGAACGCCAGAACTGGACATGGATTGGGCGTTTAACACCAATTTTTCACCCTTTTCTGGCGTTTGAACGCCAGACTTGTTCCTCTCTGGGCTCTTACTGTCCTCAGAGGAATTTTGGGTAGCAGGTTGCTCATCCTCTATCAGCTGTTCTTTTCTTAGCTTTCTGCTGCTTTGAGTTGAGGTATTTAACGTTTTTCCACTTCTTAATTGAACTGCTTGACACTCCTCTGTTATCTATTTTGATAACTTCTATTTTGTCTGATTCAATTGTAATTCCATATCCTTGTTAGCAATTTTGGTTTCTTGTAGCATCTCCTTATATTCTGCTAACTGCCTTGTTATAGAAGATAGTTGTTGATTGAGTTCAGCAACTTGTTCCTGAGGACTAAAGTCAGTTGATACTGCCTTAGCTTCTTCTTTCATGGAGGACTCATTACTTATGTACAGATGCAGATTTCTAGCAACTATATCAATAAGCTCCTGAGCCTCTTCAATAGTCTTTCTCATGTGTATAGATCCACCAGCTGAGTGGTCTAGAGATATCTGAGCTTTTTCTGTAAACCCATAGTAGAAGATGTCTAATTGCACCCACTCTGAAAACATTTCAGAGGGACATTTCCTTAGCATCCCTCTGTACCTCTCCCAGGCGTTATAAAGGGATTCATCATCCTCTTGTTTAAAGCCTTGGATGTCCAGCCTTAGCTGTGTCATCCTTTTTGGAGGGAAATATTGATTCAGGAATTTGTCTGATAACTGTTTCCATGTTCTTATGCTTGCTATGGGTTGGTTATATAACCACCTCTTAGCTTGATCTTTTACAGCAAACAGAAACAATAACAGCCTGTATACATCCTGATCTACCTCCTTGTCACGCACTGTGTCAGCAATTTGTAAGAACTGCGCCAAAAACTCAGTAGGTTCTTCCTATGGAAGACCTAAATACTGACAATTTTGCTGCACCATGACAATGAGCTGAGGATTTAGCTCAAAACTGCTTGCTTTGATGGGAAGTATACAGATGCTACTCCCATATGCAGTAGTAATGGGGTTAGCATATGACCCCAGAATCCTTCTGGACTGTTCATTTCCATTTAGGTCCATGATCGATAAAATGGAATTGATATGAATTGCAAACAAAATATATTTTTGTTTTTATTTTATTTAAGTAGAAACAAACCGAATTATTAAGAATAAATAAAAATAATAAGATAAAATAAAATAATTAGAAATTAAAATGTAAATTTCGAAAACTAAGAGAAAAATAAATTTGAAAACGAAAATAATTACTTAATTAAGAAGATTTGAAAAATTTTGGATTTGATTTTTGAAAAGATTTTGAATTTTGAAATTTCAAAACTAAAATAAGATAGAATAGAAAGTTTAAAAATAAAAATCTGAATTTTTTAAAGGAAAATTCGAAAATTAATTAAAATAAAGAGAAAAGATATTTTTGAATTTAATGAAGAAAGAAAAAACAGTAAAAATGACACCAAACTTAAATTTTTAGATCAAAATAAAGGAAATAAATAGGAAAACTTTGAATATCCCGATGAACGCTAAGAATAACTTCTGAAAAAATTTTTAGAAAACAGAAACACAAAGGACACAAAACTTAAAAATTTTTATATTCTGAGCACTAATAATTCCAAAAAAATGAAAGACAAATAAAATCATGCAATTGACACCAAACTTAAAATATGAAATTAAACTCAATTATTAGTTTATAAAATTTTTCGGAAAAAATAAAAAAGAAAATAAGGATTCTGAAAAAAAAAGTTTCAACCAAAAACAATAATAGAAGACGAAATTTTAGTGACTCTAAACAGAAAAGATAAATTTTTCCTAATCTATGCAACAAAATAAACCGTCAGTTGTCCAAACTCGAACAATCCCCGGCAACGGTGCCAAAAACTTGGTGCACGAATTGTGAATCACACTTTTCACAACTCGTACCACTAACTAGCAAGTGCACTGGGTCGTCCAACTAATACCTTACGTGAGTAAGGGTCGATCCCACGGAGATTGTCAGCTTGAAGCAAGCTATGGTTATTTTGTAATTCTTAGTCAGGATATCAACAATAATTCTCAGTTTTAATAGGAATGAGTAAAAGAACATGGATTACATAATACTTGTTATGCAGAAATGGAGAACAGGTTGAGGTATTGGAGATGCTCTGTCTTCTGAATCTCTACTTTCCTACTGTCTTCTTCTTCACGCACGCAAGGCTCCTTCCATGGCAAGCTGTATGTTGGTGGATCACCGTTGTCAATGGCTACCATCCATCCTCTCAGTGAAAATGGTCCAAATGCGCTGTCACCGCACGGCTAATCATCTGTCGGTTCTCACTCATGTTGGAATAGAATCCGTTGATTCTTTTGCGTCTGTCACTACGCCCAACACTCGCGAGTTTAAAGCTCATCACAGTCATCCCTTCCTAGATCCTACTCAGAATACCACAGACAAGGTTTAGACTTTCCAGATCTCAGGAATGGCCGCCGATAATCTAGCCTATACCACGAAGACTCTGATCATGAACCAGGAGGCTAAGAGATACACACTCAATCTAAGGTAGAACAAAAGTGGTTGTCAGGCACGTGTTCATAGGTTAAGAATGGTGATGAGTGTCACGGATCATCACATTCATCATGGTTAAGTACGAGTGAATATCTTATAACAGAAACAAGTGTGTTTGAATGGAAAACATAAGTAATTGCATTAATTCATCGAGACACAGCAGAGCTCCTCACCCCCAACCATGGGGTTTAGAGACTCATGCCATCAAAAATACAATATGAAACGTGTAAAAATGTCATAAGGTACAAAATAAATCTCTAAAAGTAGCTTTTATACTAAAGTAATAACCTAGGTTTACAGAAAATGGGTAAACTAAGATAGATAGTGCAGAAATCCACTTCTGGGGGCCACTTGGTGTGTGCTTGGGCTGAGCATTGAAGCTTCCATGTGTAGAGAATTTTCTTGGAGTTAAACGCCAAGTTGCTGCCTGTTTCTGGCGTTTAACTCCAGTTTTTATGCCAGTTTTGGCGTTTAACGCCAGAATAGGGTAAAGACTTGGCGTTAAATGCCAATTTGCGTCATGAAAACTTGGGCAAAGAATGGACTATTATATATTTCTGGAAAGCCCTGGATGTCTACTTTCCAACGCAATTAAGAGCGCACAAATTGGGCTTCTGTAACTCCAGAAAATCCATTTCGAGTGCAGGGAGGTCAGAATCCAACAGCATCTGCAGTCCTTTTTCAGCCTCTGAATCAGATTTTTGCTCAGGTCCCTCAATTTCAGCCAGAAAATACCTGAAATCACAGAAAAATACACAAACTCATAGAAAAGTCCAGAAATGTGAATTTTGCATAAAAACTAATAAAAACATAGTAAAAACTAACTAAATCATACTAAAAACTACCTAAAAACAATGCCAAAAAGCGTATAAATTATCCGCTCATCAATTGCCTTTGTGTTTTGTTTTCCATCTGGGTTGAAGCTAACCTTGTGCAACTAGTCTTCTTTTACGCTTTTTGATATGATGCCAGTAATTTGATTTTGTGAAGTCATGGCTTTCTGGATCCGACTTGGGTCCCTTATAGTGCTTGCCATCTATTGTCCGACTTCTTAGATTTGGTCGTGTTTTAGCTTGCCGAGTCGACTTTGTTGCGTCGGCCTCTTCTGAGTTACTTCTAGCAATACGTTTTTGGATCTTTTGTCTGATCTCTTTTTATGGATTTCTTTTATAATTTTATGGCTTTGTTGGGATGACTTCATCATGTTGGTCCCTTCTAAGTTATTTCTAGCAATCCTCTTTTTGGACCTTGTTCAGGTCTCTTTCAGGGATTACTTTTTATAACTTTTTGTGCTGGGCCGACTTCATCATGTCGGGCCCTTCTAAGTTATTTTTAGTAATCCTCTTTTTTGGACATTGTTCAGGTCTCTTTCAGGGATTACTTTTTATAACTTTTTATGCTGGGCCGACTTCATCATGTCGGGCCCCTCTAAGTTATTTTTATTAATCCTCTTTTGTGGACCTTTGTCAGGTCTCTTTTAGAGATTACTTTTTATAACTTTTTATGCTGGGCCGACTTCATCATGTCGGGTCTTTCTAAGTTATTTTTAGTAATCCTCTTTTTTGGACCTTGTTCAGGTCTCTTTCAGGGATTACTTTTTATAACTTTTTATACTGGGCCGACTTCATCTTGTCGGGCCGTTCTAAGTTATTTTTAGTAATCCTCTTTTTTGAACCTTGTTTAGGTCTCTTTCAGGGATTACTTTTTATAACTTTTTATGCTGGGCCGACTTCTTTACGTCTGTCCCTTCTAAGTTATTTTTAGTAATCCTCTTTTATTAGGGCTGGCCAGGCCTCTTTCCAGGGATTTACTTTTTATAACTTTGGTTATTATGGTCGAATGGTCTGACTTCTTTACATCAGCCTATCTTTTAAGTTATTTATAGCGACCCATTTTATTAAGACCTCGTCAGGTCCTTTCTATGGATCACTTTTGATAACTTCTTGCATTATTCTGTTTTTGTCACTTTTTCATCTTTGCCAATTTCGTAGAAATTGGGTTTGATCCCCGTTTGGTTGACCTTTTGATGAATTTGGTTTTCATCTTTGTTGGTCTTTATTTTGATCGTGCAGTGAATTTGATTTTCAATTTCTGCTGATCTGTAGCTTTATAATCGGGCAATGAATTTTTGCGTTTTCAGATTAATGTGTCTTATAAAAAAGGATTTGTAGAGAATCTGAAAATTTTTTTTTCAAGATAGGAAATATGCAAATATATACATGTGGGTGTCTTTCCCTTTAAGTCGGGGCGGTTTGTAGATCTTGGCTTAGTGCCTCGTTAAAAAACCTTTTCAGGAAAAAGAGTGCACCTTATCCTAAGATCCTTATTACCTCTAACTATAATATCTTCGTAGGTTGCAGGCGTGCCATGACCTTGGAAGCTCTCGGCCTTCGAGTTCGGACAACCTGTAGTAGCCCTTTCCAAGTACTTCTATGACTTGGTAGGGTCTTTTCCAGTTTGCTGCCAGCTTTCCTTCTCCAGGTCGAGTTGTTCCGATATCATTTCAGATTAGGATGAGGTCGTTCTCGGCAAAACCGCACGGCACTATCTTTTGATTGTATCTTGAAGCCATTTGACGTTTTAATGCCTCTTTCCTGATCCGGGCTCTTTCTCGGATTTCTGGGAGTAGGTCGAGTTCTTCCCTTTGAAGTTGGGAGTTGGCCTCTTTGTTGTAGTGGATTACTCTGGGCGACCCTTCTTCTACCTCCACTGGGATCATTGCATCCATTCTGTAAGCTAATCGGACGGGTGACTCCTTTGTGGTGTAGTGTGGAGTTGTCCGATATGCCCATAGGACTTGTGGAAGCTCTTCGGCCCAGGCTCCCTTTGCATCTTGTAATCTCCATTTTAGCCAGGCTAATATGACTTTGTTAGCAGCTTCTGCTTGTCCATTGGCCTGGGGTGTTCTACGGATGTGAATTGGTGTTTTATGTTTAGATCGGCCACCAGCTTTCTGAAGCCTGCATCTGTAAATTGAGTGCCATTGTATGTGGTTATAGAGTATGGAACCCCAAACCTTGCGGCAATGTTTCTATATAGGAATTTTCAACTTCTTTGAGCAATGGCGTTAACTAGGGGTTCTGCCTCGATCCATTTAGTGAAATAGTCTATCCCCACTATGAGGAATTTGACTTGTCCTGATCCTTGAGGGAAGGGTCCAAGAAGATCGAGTCCCCATTGCGAATGGCCAGGGTGAGGTTACGCTGATGAGCTCTTCTAGCGGAGCGATGTGAAAGTTGGCATGTTTCTGACATGGTGGACATGTCTTCATGAATTCTGTTGCTTTTTTTTGTAACGCCGCCCAATAAAATCCAGCTCGGAGTACTTTCTTGGTGAGTGCTTGTGCCCCGAGATGGTTGCCACAGATGCCACTGTGTACTTCTTCTAAAACTTCCTTTGTATTGGAAGTTGGCACGCATTTTAATAGTGGTATTGAAATCCCTCTCTTGTATAGAGTATTATTTAGGATGGTGTAGTATTGTGCTTCCCGTTTTAACCTCTTTACCTCCTTTTTATCTGTAGAGAGTATTTCTGTTTTGAGGTAATTAATTATAGGAGTCATCCATCCTTGATCCAGACCTGTTATGGCTAGGACCTTTTCTTCTTCCGAGATTGACGGGTTCTGCAGATCTCTTAGATGAGGCTTCTATTGTTGCCCCCTGGTTTGGTGCTAGCTAGTTTTGAGAGTGCATCAGCTCGGGCATTCTGTTCTCGTGGTATGTGGCGGACCTCATATTCCCCGAGTTGTCTGAGTTGTTCCTTGGTTTTGTCCAAGTACTTTTTCATGGTGGGATCCTTGGCTTGGTAACTCCATGCTATTTGTGAAGTGACCACTTGTGAGTCGCTGAAAATGATGAGCTTTTGAGCTCCAACCTCCTTAGCCAGCTTCAAACCAGCTAGTAGAGCCTCATACTCAGCTTGGTTGTTTAAGGCAGGGAACCCGAATTTGAGGGAAAGTTTGATTTGGGTTCTCTGGTCGCTTTCAATTATCACACCCGCGCCACTACCAGTTTTGTTTGAGAAACCGTCTACATAGAAATTCCATTCTGTAGGGATTTCTGGGGTGTCTGTAAATTCTGCAATGAAATCGGCCAAATATTGCGATTTGATTGCTGTTTGAGCTTCATATTGAAGGTTGAATTCGGACAACTCGACTTCCCATTGTAAGATTCTTCCTGATAAATCTATTTTTTGTAGAATGCCTTTTATTGGCTAGTTGGTCCGAACCCTAATAAGGTGGGCTTGGAACTTGATGCACGGAAAGTTGTCTCTCAACAAATTTCCCTCGGCAAGTATACCGAATTGTCGTCAAGTAAAAACTCACAATAGAGTGAGGTCGAATCCCACAGGGATTGATTGGTCAAGCAACTTTAATTAGAGGAATATTCTAGTTGAGCTAGGCAGAAATTGAGTTGATATTTGCAGAAACGTAAATGGTGGGAAAGTAAATAACAGAAAGTGTAATTGTTGGAAATAAAGAGCGAAATGTAAATGGCGGAAAGTAAATTGCAGAATCTTAAATGGGGAATTGGGGAAATGAACATGAAAGTAAATGGCAAAAAGTAAAGAGAATGGGTAAGATTAGAAATGGGGGATTCATCGGGCTAAGGAGATGTCGTATTCTCCGGATCAAGTTCATTCTCATATCTTCCTCAATCAATGCATTCATTGATCTCCTTGGCAATCTTAAGTGATTGGATTCCAATTCCTTGGTCTATGAATGGTAAAGGAAAATGATCCTTTCTGGTGGCTGTATTGAGCCTTCTGTAGTCAATACACATGCGCCACCCTGTAACAGTTCTTGTAGGAACCAGTTCATTTTTTTCATTATGAACCACTGCCATGCCTCCCTTTTTGGGGACAACTTGGACAGGGCTCACCCAGGGGCTATCTGAAATAGGATAAATAATCCGAGCCTCCAGTAATTTGGTGACCTCTTTCTGCGCCACTTCCTTCATGGCTGGATTTAGCCGCCTCTGTGGTTGAACCACTGGCTTAGCATTGTCCTCCAATAAGATCTTGTGCATGCATCTAGCTGGGCTTATGCCCTTAAGGTCACCTATGGACCACCCAAGAGCTGTCTTGTGTGTCCTTAGCACTAGAATTAGTGCTTCCTCTTCCTGTGGATTTAAAGCAGAGCTTATGATCACTGGAAAAGTGTCACCTTCTCCCAAAAATACATATTTCAGGGATAGTGGTAATGGTTTGAGCTCAGGTTTAGGAGGTATTTCCTCTTCCTGAGGAAATTTCAGAGGCTCTTTCAATTCCTCTGAATCCTCAAAATTAGGCTAAACATCTTTAAAGATATCCTCCAACTCTGATTCGAGACTCTCAGCCATGTTGACCTCCTCTACCAAAGAGTCAATAAGATCAACTTTCATGCAGTCTTTTGGTGTGTCTAGATACTGCATGGCATTGACAGCATTCAACTTAAACTCATCCTCATTGACTCTCAGGGTGACTTTCCCCTTTTGGACATCAATGAGAGTAGCACTCTTGTGCTCCTCCATTTTCAGCACTACAAAGTCAGTGGGAAAGGCGAATGGCCCAACCCTGACAATCATGTCCTCAATCACGCCTGATGGATATTTAATGGAGCCATCAGCAAGTTGGAGATATATCCGGGTTGGTTTGACTTCTTCAGTTAAACCAAGCTTTCTGATAGTGGATGCAGGTATTAGATTGATGCTTGCTCCAAGATCACATAAAGTTGTCTTGGTGCAATTACCCTCTAGTGTGCATGGTATCAGAAAGCTCCTGGGATCCTTAAGCTTTTCTGGAAAGCTTTTCAGAATGACTGCACTACATTCTTCAGTGAGGAGAACTCTTTCAGTTTCTCTCCAATCCTTCTTATGACTCAAGATTTCTTTCACAAACTTGGCATAAGAAAGTATTTGCTCAAGTGCCTCTGCAAACGGAATTTTTATTTCAAGAGTCTGAAGATAGTCTGCAAAGCGAGCAAATTGCTTATCCTGCTCCTCTTTGTGGAGTTTTTGAGGATAAGGCATCTTGGCTTTATATTCCTCAACCTTAGTTCCTGCAGGTTTACTTCCTACAGAGGTGCTTGGAGAAGCCTTTTTAGAGGGGTTGTTATCAGCATTGGTGTGTGTCTAATCCCTCACTGGCATTTGATTGCCAGAGTCAGAAGCTAGAGTGGCGTTGGATGCCAACTCCTTACTTGTTCCTGGCATTTGAACGCCAGAACTGTGCTTCTTTTGGGCGTTCAACGCCATTTCCTTGCTTGTTTCTGGCGTTGAATGCCAGGACTGAGCATGGTTTGGGCGTTCAACGCCAACTTTCCACCCAATTTTTGGCGTTTGATTGCCAGAATTATTCCTCTCCGGGCTCTTACTGTCCTCAGATGGATTTTGGGTAGTTTGCTCATTTCTTGGCTTCCTGCTACCTTGAGGTGGGGCATCTAATGTTTTCCCACTTCTCAATTGAACTACTTGGCACTCTTCTATTATTTGTTTTGACAGCTGCTGCTTTGTTTGCTTTAATTGTACTTCCATATTTATATTAGCCATTCTTGTCTCTTGTAGTCTCTCCTTGAATTCGGCTAATTGTTTTGTTAGAAAATCCAATTGCTGATTGAATTCAGTTGCTTGTTCTGCATAACTCAGTTCAGCAGTCACTATTCTAGCCTCTTCTTTCATAGAAGGTTCACCGCTTAGGTACAGATGCTGATTTTTGGCAACTGTATCAATGAGCTCTTGAGCTTCTTCAATTGTCTTTCTCATATGTATAGACCCACCGGCTGAGTGGTCTAGAGAAGTCTGAGCTCTCTCTATAAGCCCATAATAGAAGATGTCTAACTGCACCCATTCTGAAAACATTTCAGAGGGGCATTTTCTTAGCATCTCTCTGTATCTCTCTCAAGCATCATAAAGAGATTCATTATCTCCTTGTTTAAAGCCTTGGGAGGGAAGTATTGATTCAGGAATATTTCTGACAGCTGCGTCCATGTCTTTATGCTAGCTTTAGGTTGGTTATTTAACTACCTCTTAGCTTGATCTTTTACAGCAAATGGAAACAGTAATAGTCTGTAGACATCCTGATCTACTTCCTTGTCATGTACTGTGTCAGCAATCTGTAAAAACTGTGCCAGAAACTCTGTAGGTTCTTCCTGTGGAAGACCGGAATACTGGCAACTTTGCTGCATCATGATAATGAGCTGAGGATTCAACTCAAAGCTACTGACTCCAATGGAGGGTATACTGATACTACTCCCATATGAAGCAGTAGTGGGTTTAGCATATGACCCCAGAGTCCTTCTGGACTGTTCATTTCCACTTAGATTCATGATGGAGAAAGGGAGATGATATAAAATAGAAAAAATATTTTTATTTATTTATTTATTTATTTCGAAAATAAAATAAATTATAATAAAATAAATAAAAATGGGTGAAAATTTTTGAAAAATGAAGAGAGAGAAAGAAAAAAATTGTTAGGAAGTTTTGAAAAAGATATGATTGAAAGGATATGATTGGAAAAGATATGATTTGAAAAAGATATGATTTTTAAATTTGATGACTAATTTAATGCTAATTTTTCAAAAATTATGAGTGGAATGAAGAAAAGATATTTTTT
>NC_029790.2:73108329-73124277 GCF_000816755.2 Arachis ipaensis
TTGCTGCACCATGATAATGAGCTGAGGATTTAGCTCAAAGCTACTGACTCCAATGGAGGGTATACTGATACTACTCCCATATGAAGCAGTAGTGGGTTTAGCATATGACCCCAGAGTCCTTCTGGACTGTTCATTTCCACTTAGATTCATGATGGAGAAAGGGAGATGATATAAAATAGAAAAAATATTTTTATTTATTTATTTATTTATTTATTTATTTTGAAAATAAAATAAATTAAAATAAAATAAATATAAAATGGGTGAAGATTTTCGAAAAGTGAAGGGAGAGAAAGAAAAAAATTATGGTTGGGAAGTTTTGAAAAAGATATGATTGAAAGGATTTGATTGGAAAAGATATGATTTGAAAAAGATATGATTTTTAAATTTGATGACTAATTTAATGCTAATTTTTTCGAAATTTATGAGTGGAATGAAGAAAATATATTTTTTTTATTTTTGAATTTTATGATGAAAGAGAAAAACACAAAAGAGACACACAACTTAAAATTTTTAAATCTAAAGCTCCTTGTTTTCGAAATTTTTTGGAGGGAAAACACCAAGGAACACCAAACTTAAAAATTTTAAGATCAAAACACAAGAAAGACTCAAGAACACCTTGAAGAATCATAAGAACAACAAGAACATGAAGGTAGAACACCAAACTTAAAATTTTCAGAAAACCAAAATAAAATTTTTGAAAACCAAAGAGAAATCAACAAGAAAACACCAAACTTAAAGTTTGGCACAAGATTTAATAGAAAAATTATTTTTGAAAAAAGAATTTAAAAAGAAGATACCCAATTACCAAGAACATAGACCAATGCTCTAGCCAATTGGGCAGTAAATGTAACACTTGTTTTGAAGAAGTATTTTTAATAACTAAGAATAAAATTTTTTTTGAAAACTAATATTTTGAAAAGGCACATGAAAAACAGGAAAAGAAACAGAACAGGAAAAACTAAAGATCAAACAAGAAAAATAAACAAGAACAACTTGAAGATGAAGGAAGAGAAAAGAACACAAATTTCGAAAATTTTAAAAGAAATTTTTTTTCCTAATCTAAGCAACAAAATAAACCGTCAGTTGTCCAAACTCGAACAATCCCTGGCAACGGCGCCAAAAACTTGGTGCACGAAAATTACTTCACACTAAGTAATTCCGCACAACTAACCAGCAAGTGCACTGGGTCGTCCAAGTAATTCCCTCATGCATGCAAATGTGCAAAGTTCCTTCCATGACAAGCTCTATGTAAGGTGTCACCGTTGTCAATGGCTACTTCCTATCCCCTCAGTGAAAATGGTCCAAATGCTCTGTCATAGCACGGCTAATCATCTAGAGGTTCTCGATCATACTGGAATAGGATTTACTATCCTTTTGCGTCTGTCACTACGCCCAGCATTCACGAGTTTAAAGCCCGTCACAGTCATCCAATTCCAGAATCCTACTCGGAATACCACAGACAAGGTTTAGATTTTCCGGATTCTCCTGAATGACGCCATCAATTCTAGCTTATACCACGAAGATTCTGATTATGGAATCTAAGAGATATTCATTCAATCTAATATAGAACGGAGGTGGTTGTCATGCACACGTTCATGGGTTGAGGAAGGTGATGAGTGTCACGGATCATCACCTTCTCCATAATTAAGCGTGAACGAATATCTTAGATAGGAACACGCATGTTTGAATCGAAAATAGAAATACTTGCATTAATTCATCGAGACGCTGCAAAGCTCCTCACCCCGAACAATGGGGTTTAGAGACTCATGCTGCCAAAAGGTACAAATTTCAGATCTAAAATGTCATGAGAGATACAAAATAAATCTCTAAAAGTTGTTTAAATACTAAACCAGTAACCTAGGTTTACAGAAAATGAGTAAACTATGATAGATAGTGCAGAAATCCACTTTTGGGGCCCACTTGGTGTGTGCTGGGGCTGAGACTTAAGCTTCTCACGTGCCTGGGCTGTTTTGGGCGTTCAACTCTAGGTTGTAACCTGTTTCTGGCGTTGTACTCCAACTTGTAACCTGTTTCTCGCGCTGGACGCCAGACTGCAACATGGAACAGGCGTTGAATGCCAGTTTACGTCATCTATCCTTGAGCAAAGTATGAACTATTATATATTACTGGAAAGCCCTGGATGTCTACTTTCCAATGCAATTGGAAGCGCGCCAATTGGACTCCTGTTGCTCCAGAAAATCCATTTCGAGTGCAGAGAGGTCAAAATCCATCAGCATCAATAGTCCTTTTTCAGCCCGAATCAGATTTTTGCTCAGCTCCCTCAATTTCAGCCAGAAAATACCTGAAATTACAGAACAACACACAAACTCATAGTAAAGTCCAGAGATATGAATTTTTCCTAGAAACTAATGAAAATATACTAAAAACGTAACTAAAACATCCTAAAAACTACATGAAATTAACCCCAAAAAGCGTATAAAATATTCGCTCATCAGTCTGCCAGTTGTAGGGCCATTTTTCTCATCATAGCTACGGACATCAGATTGATGCTGGCTCCTAAATCACATAGGGCCTTTTTCACTATGATTTCCCCTATAATACAAGAAATCTGGAAGCTACCAGGATCCTTCAATTTCTGGGGTAGTTTGTGCTGAATGATGGCACTGCATTCTTCGATTAGTATAACAGTCTCGTTGCTCTTCCAGCTTCTGTTCTTGGTCATTAATTCCTTCAAGAACTTGGCATAGAGTGGCATTTGCTCCATTGCTTCAGCAAAGGGTATGTTAATATGTAGATTTTTGAGGATTTCCAAAAATCTTGAGAATTGGTTGTCATCCCCCTTCTTTTTCAATTGCTGGGGATATGGAGCTTTTGGAACATCTGGCCTCGACATTTCTCCTTTTTGATGTGAATGAGGAGTGGGAACTTAAACTTCATCTTGTTCCTCTTCCCCTTCATTTGAGTTCTTCTCTAGTGGTTTCTTGGAAGTTTCCTTCAATTCCTTGCCACTTCTGAGGGTGATAGCCTAACATTCCTCCCTTGGGTTTGGATCAGTGTTGCTGCATAGGTTATGGCTAGGAATTTGCTTAAATAGGTAGCCAATTTGTGTCTCATGTTTTTTGATGGCAGCATCTTGATTCTGCATATTGGACCGCACTTCCTCTCGGAACATTTTACTGTCTTGAACTTCTTTGCATATACGTTCAAGTAGAGTCTCAATCCTTGAAAGTCTATCTTCGGATGATAATGAGTTGGGGTTGGAGGGATGAGAAGGGCCATTTTGGTTTTGATATGGATGTTAAGGGGTGTTGTTAGGTGGGTGCTGATATGATCTCTGTGTGGAATGTTGGTGAGCTGCATTGTTGTTAGGGTTGTGACGTCTCTGATCTTGGCCTTTATCTTGTTGATTTCCCCACCCAAAGTTTAGGTGGTTCCTCCAACCAGGATTATAAGTTTTGGAGTATGGATCATGGGTCTGCCTAGGTGAGTTTCCAATGTAGTTGGCTTGTTCTTGATCACCCTCTGCCTCTGCATTCACTCTTTCTTGAGCTGCTGATGAGGTGGTGATTACTGCTACTTGGTTCCTTTCCATCTTCTTGGTAAGGTCAGCCAGCTGCTTGGTGATCATCTTGTTTTAAGCCAGTAGTGCATCCACGTTGCTTAGCTCCATCACTCTTCTAGTGTTGCCTCTTTCAGAAGCATAGAAGTAGTCATTCTCAGCTACAGTCTCAATGACATCTATGGCTTCTTCAATAATCTTCTTCTTGTTCAGAGATCCCCCGGATGAGTGGTCTACTGCCTTCTTTGATTCATAAGAAAGACCTTCATAGAAAATGTGTAACTACACCCATTCATTGAACATATCTGGCGGGCACCTTCTTGTCAAGTCCTTAAACCTCTCCCATGCTTCATAGAGAATTTTACCATCTTGTTGCCTGAAGGTTTGTACCTCGGCTCTCAACCTGTTGATTCTTTGAGGAAGATAGAATCTCGCCAAGAATTTATTCACCACATCTTCCCAGGTTGTTAAGCTCTCCTTCGGAAAAGATTCCAACCATTTAGATGCTTTGTTCTTGAGTGAAAAGGGGAACAAAAGCAATCTATAGGTGTCGAGATGAACACCATTAGACTTCACAGTATCACATATCCTCAGGAAGGTGGTTAGATGTTGATTGGGATCTTCTTGGACACTTCCTCCGATTGAACAGTTGTTCTGAACAAAGGTGATAAGCTGTGGCTTTAGTTCAAAGTTATTGGCATGTATGGTTGGCTTTTGGATGCTACTTCCACAGTTTCCTGGGTTTGGGTTTATATAAGAGCCTAAAACCCTTCTCTCTTGTCCAGCATGATGCACTGGACCTTCTCTGCCATGGTTGTGAGCCTCTTCTTCATGATGGTTCTCCATATTCTCATCCTTATCTGGTTCAAAATACTCCTCCACTTTCTCAGCACTAACAACTCTCTTTCCTCTTACTTCCCTCCTTAGTCTAAAGAAGGTCCTCTCAGGTTCAGAATCAAAGGAAGTTGAAGCCCCACTTCTTCTACCTGTCATACAACCAACAAGGCACAAGCAAGAAGGAGACAAATGCAGGAAGTATTCTTGTCAGAAATGCTGTTAGTGTGAGTGATGCAATATATCAAATAGTTAGTGGGTTAGTGAATTGAATTGTAACAAATAAGAGAACACCACAAACGGGTAGGGGGTAAAGGAAAGAAAATAACTAAAACTAAAAGAAAATTACTCAAACAGAAATTAAATCAAACAAAAGAAAAAAAATGCTCAATCTAGTTATCCACCAATTTAATCATTGTTGATACAAAATCAATCCCCGGCAACGGCGCCATAAACTTGATGCACGGAAACTTGTCTCTCAACAAATTTCCCTCGACAAGTATACCGAATTTTCGTCAAGTAAAAACTCACAATAGAGTAAGGTCGAATCCCATAGGGATTGATTGGTTAAGCAACTTTAATCAGAGGAATATTCTAGTTGAGCTAGGCAGAAATTGAGTTGATATTTGCAAAAACGTAAATGGCGAGAAAGTAAATAACAGAAAGTGTAATTGCTGGAAATAAAGAGCGAAATGTAAATGGTAGAAAGTAAATTGCAGAATCTTAAATGGGGAATTGGGGAAATGAACATGAAAGTAAATGGCAAAAAGTAAAGAGAATGGGTAAGATCAGAAATGGGGGATTCGTCGGGCTTAGGAGATGTTGTATTCTCTGGATCAAGTTTATTCTCATCTCTTCCTCAATCAATGCATTCATTGATCTCCTTAGCAATCTTAAGTGATTGGATTCCAATTCCTTGGCAACCCAATCTCTCAAATCTTGATCAATAGCCAATTGCTCATGAGAAGAGATGAAGTATGGTCACTGATTATACCACATGTATTCCCAAATCAAAGTGTTAGTAGGATTATATGTCACCATATCCATCCAAACCCCAATTTGGTCCAACATAAGAAAGCATTTCTAGCATGATCTCTTCATCCCTCTTCCAAGGTCCGAAGAGATCCAAGTATGAATAGCTTCTTTTCCAAGATAACTACCCAATAGGATGAAGATTGAAAGCTTTCTAGTAAAATCAAGAGAAAAGAAAGAAGAAGAATAATGAAAACTATTATTGATCCATCAAATTACAACAGAGCTCCCTAACCCAATGAAAGGGGTTTAGTTGTTCATAGCTCTGGGAATGGAATGCGTAAATGAAAAGTACATTCTAAAAACTCAAACTAGAAAGCGCAGGGAAAGTAAAATATACAGAGTGTAGTTCTCCAATATGCCAAAAGTAGCTTCACTAGTTCAAAACTACTCCTATATATACTACTCTTCTGATCTTCTAGTTGGCTTCTTCAAGTCTTGGATATGGGCCTTTGGATCTTTAGTTGAAGCAGTTACAATCTTCAGTGGGCTCAGCTCTGCTTGCAGAGAAAGTGTGAGTTAGGCATGGACGTTAGTTAGGACGTTAGTGGTGTTAACGTTAAGTGAAAGTGTGGGTTCGAGAACGTTAGTGACGATCACCTTTTTCACTAACGTTCCAAGCCAAAATTGATTCACGTTAACTTCAATGTTAGTGGCACTAACGTGACCATTAACGTTGCCTCTTGGTCCTTCGCAAACGTTATTGGCATTCACCTTTTCCAATAACGTTGCTTATTGCCCCCCCTTTCCCCACGTTAGAGTTCACGTTAGTATAGCTAACATGACCTTTAACGTGGACTTGCCTCTTTTTCGAGAGCGTTAGTGACACTTACCTTTGTCACTAACGCTCCAAACGCCCCTCCTTCCCACATTAGAGTTCACGTTAATTAGATTAACGTGACCACTAACGTGGTGGTGATTGCCATCTCCAACGTTAGTGACAAAGGTAAGTGTCACTAATGTTGGTCCATCAATTCTTCTTCCACGTTATCTTCCACGTTAACGTAGTTAACGTTACGTTAACGTGGCAACTAACATGGGCAATAGTGGCTTAATAGTGGCTTAATCCAACGTTAGTGACAAAGGTGAGTGTCACTAACGTTGGCAATTCCTTGTTCCTTCCACGTTAGAGTTCACGTTAATGTGATTAACGTGACTCTTAACGTGGCCAAGTGTGCCCCTTCTTCCAACGTTAGTGGCATTCACTTTTACCACTAACGTTGGAGCTTCACTTCTCTTCCACGTTTGCTTCCACGTTAAGGTAATTAACGTGGGAACTAACGTGGGCTATAATGGCTTTCGAGGGCATTATTGGCGATCACTTTTCTCATTAACGTTGCAAGCTAGCTACCATTCCACGTTAGTGGTCACGTTAATTAGACTAACGTGGCTACTAACGTGGTTCTTCCTTGCTTCCTTTGTCCTGAAATCAAACAATTAAAGTGCATCAAAGCTCTACCCCAAGTCATGAGATCATGCGTCATCCAATTTGTCATTAAATTCATGCATAATTCTCATGAAATCATGTAAAGTTCACAATGTTTGCTTGAATCCAGATGTAAGTGAATATCTACCCAAAACTTGCTTATTTACTTAAGAAAATGCATGAAACTACCCGAAAACAGTAAAGAAAAGGTCAGCGAAACTGGCCAAAATGCCCTGGCATCAGAAATATGGACGATGTCGCCAAGATGTTAATATGAGAGCATAGGCGAATTTTTCTATTTTTTGGTAGTTCAGTTCGGATCCTTGTAGTGCCTTGCTGATGAAGTATACAAGTTGTTGACCACTGTCGTCTTCTGGTGCGCAGAAATCGTGACGGTTCCATTCCTTGGTAACGGCGCTAAAAACTCAATACGCACGTTCATGATCTTAGTTTTTTGTCACAACTTCGCACAACTAACCAGCAAGTGCACTGGGTCGTCCAAGTAATAAACCTTACGTGAGTAAGGGTCGATCCTACGGAGATTGTCGGCTTGAAGCAAGCTATGGTCACCTTGTAAATCTCAGTCAGGCGGATTCAATTGATTATGGAGATTTAGTAATTAAAAGATAAATAAAATATAAAATAAAGATACTGATACTTATGTAATCATTGGTGAGAATTTCAGATAATCATATAGAGATGCGTTCGTTCCTCCTGAACCTCTGCTTTCCTATTGTCTTCATCCAATCATTCATACTCCTTTCTATGGTAAGCTGTATGTTAAGCATCACCGTTGTCAATGGCTACATCCTGTCCTCTCAGTGAAAATGGTCCAATGCGCTGTCACTGCATGGCTAATCATCTGTCGGTTCTCGATCATACTGGAATAGGATCCATTGATCCTTTTGCGTCTGTCACTACGCCCAGCACTCGCGAGTTTGAAGCTCGTCGCAGCCATCCCTTCTCAGATCCTACTCGGAATACCACAGACAAGGTTTAGACTTTCTGGATCTCAAGAATGGCCGTCCATGGATTCTAACTTATACCACGAAGATTCTGATTAAGGAATCCCAGAGATACTCATTCAATCTAAGGTAGACCGGAAGTGGTTGTTAAGCACGCGTTCATAGGTTGGGAATGATGATGACTGTCACGATCATCACATTCATATTGAAGTGCGAATGAATATCTTAGAATCAGAATAAGCTTGAATTGAATAAAAAAATGATAGTACTTTGTATTAATTCATAAGGAACAGCAGAGCTCCATACCTTAATCTATGGTGTGTAGAAACTCTACCATTGAAAATACATAAGAACAAGGTCCAGGCATGGCCGAATGGCCAGCCTCCCAAGGAGGGTTCAATCATCAAAACATGATCAAAAGATGATCCGAAGATGTAAATACAATAGTAAAAAGTCCTATTTATGCTAAACTAGTTACTAGGGTTTACAAAGATAAGTAAATGATGCAGAAATCCACTTCTGGGGCCCACTTGGTGTGTGCTTGGGCTGAGCATTGAGCTTTACACGTGTAGAGGCTTCTCTTGGAGTTGAACGCCAGCTTGTAACCTATTTCTGGCATTTAACTCCACTTTGCAACATGTTTCTGGCGTTTAACTCCAGAACGCAGCATGGAACTGGCGTTGATCGCCAATTTGCGTCATCTAAATTCGGGCAAAGTATGGACTATTATATATTGCTGGAAAGCCCTGTATGTCTACTTTCCAACGCAAGTTAGAGTGCACCATTTGGTGTTCTGTAGCTCCAGAAAATCTACTTTGAGTGCAGGGAGGTCAGAATCCAACAGCATCTACAGTCCTTCTTCAACCTCTGAACTTTTGGCTTTTTCTGCTTGCTTTTTCTTTTTTTTTCGCTATTTTTTTTTCTGCAAGCTTTTGTATTCACTGCTTTTTCTTGCTTCAAGAATCATTTTCATGATTTTTCAGATTATCAAATAACATGTCTCCTTTTCATCATTCTTTCAAGTGCCAACATAATTAACATTCATAAACAACAACTTCAAAAGACATATGCACTGTTCAAGCATTCATTCAGAAAACAAAAAGTATTGTCACCATATCAAAGTAATTAAACTAATTTCAAGGATGAATTCGAAACCATTTACTTCTTGTTCTTTTGTTTTTAAAACAGTTTTCATTTAAGAGAGGTGATGGAGTCATAGGACATTCATAGCTTTAAGACATAGACACTTAAACACCAATGATCATATAGTAAAGACACAAACATAATTAAACATGAAGCATGGAAACCGAAAATAGAAAATAAATAGACAAGGAGATTAAGGAATGAGTCCACCTTAGTGAGGGTGGCGTCTTCCTCTTCTTGAAGAACCAATGGTGCTTTTGAGCTCCTCAATGTCTCTTCCTTGTCTTTGTTGCTCCTCCCTCATAGCTCTTTGATCTTCTCTAATTTTATGGAGGATGATGGAATGCTCTTGGTGCTCCATCCTTAGTTGTCCCATGTTAGAGCTTAATTCTCTTAGGGAAGTGTTGATTTGCTCCTAATAGTTTTGTGGAGGAAAGTGCATCCCCTGAGGCATCTCAGGGATTTCATGGTGAGGAATTTCCTCATGCTCATGTTGAGGTCCATGATCTCTTATTTGCTCCATCCTTTTCTTAGTGATGGGCTTGTCCTCTTCAATGAGGATGTCTCCCCCTATGTCAATTCCAGCCGAATTGCAGAGGTGGCATATGAGGTGAGGAAAGGCTAACTTTGCCCAAGTGGAGGACTTGTCAGCCACCTTGTAAAGTTCTTGAGGTATAATCTCATGAACTTCCACCTCCTCTCCAATCATGATACTATGGATCATGATGGCCTGGTCTATAGTAACTTCAGACCAGTTACTAGTAGGAATGATTGAGCGTTGAATGAACTCTAGCCATCCCCTAGCCACTGGTTTGAGGTCATGCCTTCTTAATTGAACCGGCTTGCCTCTTGAGTCAATTTTTCATTGAGCTCCTTCTACACATATGTCCATGAGGACTTAGTCCAACCTTTGATCAAAGTTGTCCCTTCTAGTGTAGGGGCGTGCGTTTTCTTCCATCATTGGCAAGTTGAACGCCAGCCTTACATTTTTCAGACTGAAATCTAAGTATTTCCCCCGAGCCATGGTGAGCCAATGCTTTGGATTCGGGTTCACACTTTGATCATGGTTCCTAGTGATCCATGCATTTGCATAGAACTCTTGAACCATTGGGATCCTGACTTGTTGAATGGGGTTGGTGAGAACTTTCCAACCTCTTCTTCGAATCTCATGTCGGATCTCCGGATACTCATTCTTTATGAGCTTGAAAGGAACCTCAGGGATCACTTTTTTCTTGGCCATAACTTCATAGAAGTGGTCTTGATGGACCTTTAAGATGAATCTCTCCATCTCCCTTGACTCAGAGGTGGAAGCAATTGCCTTCTCTTTTCTCTTTCTAGAGGTTTTTCTGGCCTTAGGTGCCATATATGGTTATGGAAAAACAAAAAGCTATGCTTTTACCACACCAAACTTAAAATGTTTGCTCGTCTCCGAGCAAAAGAAGAAAGAAAGTAGTAGAAGAAGAAGAAGAATGGAGGAGATGGGGGAAGAAGATGTATTCGGCCAAGGAGAAGAAGAGAGGGTTGTGTTGGGTGAAAATGAAGAAGGAGTGAGGGGTTTATATAGGAGTGAGGGGGGTGTAGGCTTCGGCCATTAGGGTTGGGTTTGGGAGGGAAATTAGTTTGAATTTTGAAGGTAGGTGGGGTTAATGGGGAAGAGAGGATGGATGTGAGTGGTGAAGAGGTGATGGGAAAGAGGGATTGAGGTGATTGGTGAAGGGTATTTGGGGAGGAGAGTTATGAAAAGGTGTGAAGAGGAGAGAAGAGAAAGTGGGGATCCCGTGGGGTCCACAGATCCTGAGGAGATCTTGTGGGGTCCACAGATCAAGTGGGGTCAAGGACTTAACATCCCTGCTCCAATTAGGCATGTAAAACGCCCTTGCTGTGTAATCCTGACGTTTAACGCCAGACTGCTGCTTGTTTCTGGCGTTAAACGCCCAAATGTAGCTTGTCTCTGGCATTTAACGCCAGGCAGATGCTTGTTTCTGGCGTTAAACGCCAGCTTGGTCCCTGTTTCTGGCGTTAAACGCCAGACAGATGCTTGTTTCTGGCGTTTAAATGCCAGACTGCTCTCCACTAGGGTGTGCTGTATTCAATGCTATTTTTTATTCTATTTTTGATTGTTCAGTAGTTTTTGTGACTTCACATGATCATCAACCTAATAAAACACGAAATAACAAAAAGAAAATAAAATAGATATGATTAAATAACATTGGGTTGCCTCCCAACAAGCGCTTCTTTAATGTCAATAGCTTGATAGTGAGCTCTCATGGAGCCTCACAGATAATCAAAGCAAGGTTGGAACCTCCCAACACCAAACTTATAGTTTGAATGTGGGGGTTCAACACCAAACTTAGTGTTTGGTTGTGGCCTCCCAACACCCAACTTAGAGTTTGACTGTGGGGGCTTTGGTTGACTCTGCAGTGATAGAAGCTTTTCATGCTTCCTCTCCATGGTTACAGAAGGAGATCCTTGAGTTTTAAACACAAGGTTGTCCTCATTCAGTTGAAGGACCAACTCTCCTCTGTCCACATCAATCACAGCTCTTGCTGTGGATAGGAAGGGTCTTCCAAGGATGATGGATTCATCCTCTTCCTTCCCAATGTCTAGGATTATGAAATCAGCAAGGATGTAAAGGCCTTCAACCTTTACTAACACGTCCTCTACTTGTCCATAAGCCTGTTTTCTTGAGTTGCCTGCCATCTCTAATGAGATTCTGGCAGCTTACACCTCAAAGATCCCAAGTTTTTCCATTACAGAGAGTGGCATTAAGTTTATTCCTGACCCCAGGTCACATAGAGCCTTCTCAAAGGTCATGGTACGTATGGTACAAGGTATTAAGAATTTGCCTGGATCCTGTTTCTTTTGAGGTAATTTCTGCCTATCCAATGCATTTAGTTCATTGGTGAGCAAGGGAGGTTCATCTTTCCAAGTCTCATTATCAAATAATTTGGCATTTAGCTTCATGATTGCACCAAGGTATTTAGCAACTTGCTCTTCAGTAATGTCTTCATCCTCTTCAGAGGAAGAATACTCATCAGAGCTCAGGGCAGAAGGAGGTTCACTGGAATCTCTATGGTCTCTAGATGAGCCTCAGATTCCTTTGGTTCGTCAAAGGGATACTCCTTATTGGTCACTGAACGTCCCAGGAGGTCTTCCTCACTAAGATTTACGTTCTCCTCCTCCTCTTTGGGTTCAGCCACATCATGTAAGGCTATGGCCTTGCACTCTCTTTTTGGATTTTCTTCTGTATTGCTTGGGAGAGTACTTGGAGGGATTTCAGTGACTCTTTTACTTAGCTGGTCTACTTGTGCCTCCAGATTTCTAATGGAGGACCTTGTTTCATTCATGAAACTTAGAGTGGCCTTAGATAGATCAGAGACTATATTTGCTAAGCTAGATGGGCTCTGCTCAGAATTCTCTATCTGTTGCTGAGTGGATGATGGAAAAGGCTTGCTATTGCTAAACCTGTTTCTTCCACCATTATTAAAGCCTTGTTGAGGCTTTTGTTGATCCTTCCATGAGAAATTTGAATGATTTCTCCATGAGGGATTATAGGTGTTTCCATAGGGTTCACCCATGTAATTCACCTCTGCTATTGCAGGGTTCTCAGGATCATAAGCTTCTTCTTCAGAAGAGGCCTCTTTAGTACTGTTGGATGATTTTTTCAATCCATTCAGACTCTGAGAGATCATATTGACTTGCTGAGTCAATATTTTATTCTGAGCCAATATGGCATTCAGAGTATCAATTTCAAGAACTCCTTTCCTCTGAGGCGTCTCATTACTCACAGAATTCCTTTTAGAAGTGTACATGAACTGGTTATTTGCAACCATGTCAATGAGTTCTTGAGCTTCTGCAGGCGTTTTCTTTAGGTGAATGGATCCACCTGCAGAATGGTCCAATGACATCTTTGATAGTTCAGACAGACCATCATAGAATATATCCAGGATGGTCCATTCTGAAAGCATGTCAGAAGGACACTTTTTGGTCAGTTCCTTGTATCTCTCAGAAGCTTCATAGAGGGATTCACCTTCTTTTTGTCTGAAGGTTTGAACATCCACTCTAAGCTTGCTAAGCTTTTGAGGAGGAAAGAACTTGGCTAAGAAAGTCGTGACCAGTTTATCCCAAGAGTTCAGGCTGTCTTTAGGTTGAGAGTCCAACCATATTCTAGCTCTGTCTCTTACAGCAAATGGGAAAAGCATAAGCCTGTAGACCTCGAGATCAACTCCATTGGTCTTAACAGTATCACAGATCTACAAGAATTCAGTTAAGAACTGAAAAGGATCTTCGGATGGAAGTCCATAAAACTTGCAGTTTTGTTGCATCAGAGAAACTAATTAAGGTTTCAGCTCAAAATTGTTTGCTCCAATGGCAGGGATTGAGATGCTTCTTCCATGTAAATTGGAATTAGGTGCAGTAAAGTCACCAAGCATCTTCCTTGCATTGATATTATTTTCGGTCATGTCTCCTTCTTTTTCGAAATTTTCAGTCAGATTTTCTCCAGAGAGTTGTGCTTTAGCTTCCCTTAGCTTCCTCTTCAGAGTCCTTTCAGGTTCAGGGTCAGCTTCAACAAGAATGTTCTTATCCTTGTTCCTGCTCATATGAAAAAGAAGAAAATAGAAAAGAAAATATGGAATCCTCTATGTCACAGTATAGAGATTCCTTTTGTAAGTATAAGAAGAGAATAATGGAGAAAGGAAAAGATAAGAATCCAAACACAAGGGAGAGGAATGAGTTTGAATTCTTGGGTGAAAGAGGGGTGTTAGTAGATGAATAAATAATTAGAAAGAGATGAGGAGAAGAGAAATTTGAAAATTAAATAAATTAAAATAAAAGTATTTTTGTTTTTAAATTGAATTTAAAATAAAAAATAAAAATTAAAGTTTGAAAATTAAGAAAGGAAAATTGAATCAAATTAAATTAAATTAAAAACAATTAGTTAATTTAAAAAGGAATTTTGAAAAAGAGGGAAGGTGATTTTCGAAAATTAGAGAGAGAATTAGTTAGGTAGTTTGAAAAAGATATGATTGAAACAAAAAGATAGGATTAGTTTGAAGAAGATTTCCCAATCAATTTTAAAAAGATAAGAAGTTAGAACAGATTTTGAAATTGATTTTGAAAAAGATATGATTGAAACTTAATTTGAAAAAGATTTGAAAGAGAAATTTGAAAAGATTTGATTTTTGAAATCAAAGTTGATTACTTGACTAACAAAAAACTAAAAAGATATGATTCTAGAGTTTAAAGATTGAACCTTTCTTATTAGGCAAGTAACAAACTTAAATATTTTGAATCAATCACAATAATTGTTAGTTTTGAAAATATGAAATAGAAATAAGAAAAAGATTTTGAAAATAAATTTTGAAAATTTCAAAATTATGAAAGAAAAAGTGAAAAAGATTTGATTTTTGAAAAAGATTTGAAAAAGATAGAATTTTTAAATTGAAAATTTGATTTGACTCATAAGAAAAAACTAAATTTTTTAAACTTTTGACTAAATCAAATCAAGTTTTCAAAAATTTATGAGAGAAAAAGGGAAAGATATTTTTTTTTTATTTTTGAATTTTTAATGAAGAAAGAGAAAAACATCAAAAAGACCCAATGCATGAAAATTTTGGATCAAAACACATGATGCATGCAAGAACACTTTGAATGTCAAGATGAACACCAAGAACTTATTTTTGAAAATTTTGAAGAAAAGAAAAACATGCAAGACACCAAACTTAGAAATTATCAAACTTTAGACACTAACAAAATGAAAATGCATATGGAAAATAAGAAAAGACACAAAACAAGAAATTTTAAAGATCAAACAAGAAGACTTACCAAGAACAACTTGAAGATCATGAAGAATGCAATGCATGGATTTTAGCAAAATGCAAGAAAGGGATAAACATGCAATTGACACCAAACTTAAAAACTGACACAAGATTCAAGTAAGAAACATCAAATTAATTTTTTTGGTTTTTATGATTTTATAAGATTTTTTTGGTTTTTTTTTTCGAAAATTATTTTGGGAAAAACGAAAAAGAGGAAAAAAATTTTTTTTTCAAAAATAAGAAATAAAAAGCTTAAAATTAAAATAAAATTACCTAATCTGAGCAACAAGATGAACCGTCAGTTGTCCAAACTCGAACAATCCCCGGCAACGGCGCCAAAAACTTGGCGCACAGAAATCATGACGGTTCCATTCCTTGGTAACGGCGCTAAAAACTCAATAAACACGTTCATGATCTTAGTTCTTTGTCACAACTTCGCACAAATAACCCGTGAAGCGCATAAACTTGTTATGCTACGATTTAGGAAATTGCACGATCGGCAAAATTCCTTCCGGCAAGTGCACCGGTTATCGTCAAGTAAAAACTCACAATAGAGTGAGGTCGAATCCCACAAGGATTGGTTGAGTGAGCAATTCGGCAAATGAAAAGGTAAAAAGTTGTTCCTAACTTAAATTCTATCCTATTTATACACTTTCTATATTGAGCTTCTGTTGTGTTTCTTGGGCTTTGAGGCCTCTCCCTGCTTTCCTTTTGCCTTGGGTTTATGATCCATAATCTTGATGAGGCTGCTGGCTTAAACGTGGAAATGGCTCCCTGGTGCATTTCCCATTTCTGGCGTTTAACCTCCAGTTTAAGGTTAAACTGGAGGTTAAACGCGGAAATGCTTCCTGAGTGGCATTCTCATTCTGGCGTTTAACCTCCAGTTTAAGGTTAAACTGGAGGTTAAACGTGGAAATGCTTCTTTGGTGAGACTTTTATTCTGGCGTTTAACCTCCAGTTTAAGGTTAAACTGGAGGTTAAACTTCAGTTTCAGCATTTCTTAGCCTTCATGATTCTGGCGTTTAAGCTCCAGTTTAGGCTTAAACTGGAACTTAAACTCCACATGTGATATTCAAGCTTCCTTTATTGATTTTGTTGCTTCCTTGCCTAGCCTCTTCTTCCCTGAAATCATCCAAACAATTGCATCAAAGTCTTGCAAAATTTCATGAGAAATCTTCCATTCATAGCATTCAAGTAATATAACTAAAA
>NC_029790.2:73124307-73124408 GCF_000816755.2 Arachis ipaensis
TCAAAATCATACGGTTCATTGCTTTGTTATTCTTTTAACCATTCTTGGTTACTTTAAGCTCAAGAAAATGCATAAAACAACTAAAACTATCAAAACTATCA
>NC_029790.2:73124821-73126015 GCF_000816755.2 Arachis ipaensis
AAGTCTTGCAAAATTTCATGAGAAATCTTCCATTCATAGTATTTAAGTATTATAACTAAAACTCATGGAATATGCATCAAAATCATGTTGTTTGGATGGTTCATTGCTTTGTTCTTCATTTAACCATTTTTGGTTACTTTAAGCTCAAGAAAATGCATAAAACAACTAAAACTAACAGAAAAATGCTAGTGAAACTAGCCTATGATGCCTTGGCATCACAACACCAAACTTAATACTTGCTTGTCCCTAAGCAAGTCCTGAGTTATTTGAGAAGAAAGTATGAAACAGAAAGCAATTACATTGGCTATATTAGCAAGCATTTGAAGTTCATCAGAAGGGTTTTATGCAGAAAGTTGCAGCATCACTTTTTCATTCTTATCCGGTAAGATTATCACTTTTTCATTGCATTCATCAAACATTGCTATGGCCTCTTGTTATTCTTATGTCTTTGGCACTTTTCTCTTCTTTGTTTTTCTTTTCTTTTTCTTAGAGCTCCTTTGCTCCTTATTTGCTTGGTGTCATGTGTTGCACAAGCCTTTGGCATTTTCTTTTTCATATCAGTGCACTACACATATCCACTTCAGGCATTTTAGTTCACATTTCTTCTTGAGACATTGGTGCCCAGCACCTCTTTGTGTGACTAAATGTTTTGTATTTAGGTTGCTCTTGATAATGGACTTTTGGTTGATAATCCCGGGTTAGTTAACCCAAGTTACCAAGTGTTGAAACACTCCTCAGAACCTATTCATCCAAGCATATCCTTAATACATAAACACCACAGGCATTTGTCTCAGAAGTTCAAACCATTGGTGCCTAGCTTAAAAGATAAATAAAATATAAAATAAAGATAGTGATACTTATGTAATTCATTGGTGAGAATTTCAGATAAGCATATAGAGATGCTTTCGTTCCTCCTGAACCTCTGCTTTCCTATTGTCTTCATCCAATCATTCATACTCCTTTCTATGGCAGGCTGTATGTTAGGCATCACCGTTGTCAATGGCTACATCCTGTCCTCTCAGTGAAAATGGTCCAATGCATTATCACTGCATGGCTAATCATCTATCGGTTCTCGATCATACTAGAATAGAATTTACTATCCTTTTGCGTTTGTCACTACCCCCAGCACTCGCGAGTTTGAAGCTCGTCACAGTCATTCAATCATTGAATCCTACTCGAAATACCACAGACAAG
>NC_029790.2:73126030-73146731 GCF_000816755.2 Arachis ipaensis
GGGGCCCACTTGGTTTGTGCTTGGGCTGAGCATTGAGCTTTACACATGTAGAGGCTTCTCTTGGAGTTGAATGCCAGCTTGTAACCTGTTTCTGGCGTTTAACTCCACTTTGCAACTTGTTTCTGGCGTTTAACTCTAGAATACAGCATGGAACTAGCGTTGAACGCGAATTTGCCTCATCTAAACTCGGGAAAAGTATGGACTATTATATATTTCTGGAAAGCCCTGGATGTCTAATTTCCAACGCAATTGAGAATGCATCATTTGGTGTTCTATTGCTCCAGAAAATCCACTTTGGGTGCAAGGAGGTCAAAATCCAACAGCATCTGCAGTCCTTCTTCAACCTCTGAATCTGATTTTTGCTCAAGTCCCTCAATTTCAGCCAGAAATTATCTGAAATCACAGAAAAATACACAAACTCATAGTAAAGTTCAGAAATGTGAATTTTATTTAAAAACTAATAGAAATATACAAAAAACTAACTAAATCATACTAAAAACTATGTAAAAATAATGCCAAAAAGCGTATAAATTATCCGCTCATCATCTTCTCGGACCAGTGCTGAGGCTACTACCCGACTTCCTACTACGAGGTATAATATAACTGGTTCTTCTTCCCGTGGCCGAGTTAGGATAGGTGGTTCTCCCTGGAATCTTTTGAAATCTTGGAAGGCCTGCTCGCACTCCGTTGTCCATTCGAACCTTTTTCCCTTCCTTAGAATGGCATAGAAGGGGAGAGATCTTATTGCTAATCTGGCTAGGAACCTGGACAAGGCTGCCAATATTCCATTGAGTTGTTGTACCTCTTTGACACAAGTCAGGCTCTTCATGTCGAGTATGGCCCGCCATTTATTCGGATTTGCCTCGTTTCCTCTTTGTGTGAGTATAAAACCCAAGAATTTGCCAGCTTTTATTGCGAAGGTGCATTTTGCAGGGTTAAGCCGCATGCCATGTCTTCTTATAGTGTCGAATACTTGGGTGAGGTCTGACAGTAACGCCTCTTCACTTTGTGTTTTTATTAACATGTCGTCCACGTAGACTTCCATGATTTTCCCAATGTGGTCTGCAAAGACCTTTCATTAATCTTTGATAAGTAGCTCCTGCGTTTTTGAGTCCAAAAGGCATGATGACATAACAGTAGTTTGCTTTTGGGGTTAAGAATGAAGTTTTTTCTTGATCAAGTGGGTACATTGGGATTTGATTGTATCCTGAGTAGGCATCCATGAACGAGAGGTATTTGTATCCGGAGGAGGCATCCACCAGAACGTCGATTTTTGGGAGTGGATATGGATCCTTTGGGCAGGCAATGTTGATATCAGTGTAGTCGGTGCACATCTGCCACTTCCCATTTGATTTTTTCACCAGGACGACGTTAGTTAGCCATAGTGGGTACTTGACTTCTCTTATGAATCCTGCCTCCAATAGAGCTTGTACCTGCTCTTCCACAGCTTGGGATCGTTCTGGTCTGAGCTTTCTATGCCTCTGCTGTACTAGCCGAGATCCTGGGTAAACTACCAGCTTATGGCACATTAACTTAGGGTCTATGCCCGGCATGTCTACGGCCTTCCATGCGAAGAGGTCGACATTATCTCGTAAGAACTGTATGAGTAATTCTTTTATGTCTCCTGTTAAGATCGTGATGATATTGGTTGTTTTGTCTGGGACATTTCCGATCTGGACTTTTTCTACTTCACCTTCGGGTTGTGGACGGAGTTCTTCCCGCCCTCGAACTCCACCAAGTTCGATGGTGTGGAATTTTTCTCCTCTGCCTCTAAGGTTTAGACTTTCGTTATAATAGCGGCGCGCCGTCTTCTGATCTGCTTTTATTATAGATATTCCTTCTGTGGTTGGGAACTTCATGCACAGGTGTGGACTCGAGACTACTGCGCCGAGTTGATTTAATATTGTCGAACTATTAAGGAATTATAGGCTGAACTTACGTCGACCACGATGTAGTCTATATTGAGTGTCCTTGACCGGTTTCCTTTTCCAAAGGTCATATGTAATGAGATGTACCCAAGTGGTTGGATTGGGGTGTCTCCTAGCCCGAACAGGCTGTTCGGATATGCTCTGAGTTCTTTTTCTTCCAGGCCGAGTTTGTCGAAGGCAGTTTTGAACAAGATGTCGGCCGAGCTTCCTTGGTCTCCCAGTGTGCGGTGGAGATTTGTGTTGGCCAATATGATAGTGATGACCATGGGATCGTCATGTCCCAAGATGACGCCAGCTGCGTCCTCTTTAGTAAAAGTGATTGTGGGGATGTCGGGTGCTTCCTTTCTTCCCTCGACATGATATACATCTTTAAGATGTCTTTTACGAGATGATTTTGAGATTCCACCCCCCGCAAATCCTCTGTGTATCATGTGGACATGTCTGTCCGGGGTACGAGGTGGTCATTTAGTTCGTCCGACATCTTCATCCCTTCTTCTTTTTCTTGGTTCCTCAGCTCGACTGGCTAAGTACCGATGTAATTTTCCTTCTCTTACTAATTTCTCTATGACATTTTTTAAGTCAAAACATTCGTTGGTGGAATGTCCATAGATTTGATGGTATTCACAATATTCACCCGGATTTCTTCCTTCTTTCTTGCTTTTGAGTGGTCGAGCTGGGGGTATCTTTTCAGTATGGCATACTTCTCGGTAGACTTCTACGAGAGATACCTGAAGAGGGGTGTAATTGTGGTATTTCTTGATCTTTTATCCATGCTGATCTTCTTTTTTCTTGGGCTCTTTATCTTTATCTCAGGAGGAGTAGGAGAATTCGGATTTCGAGGTCTCTCCTAGTCGAGAGTTTTCCTCCATGTTGATGTACTTCTCTGCTTATTCTTGCACTTCGTTCAGAGATGTGGGATGTTTTTTCGATATACAGTGGCTAAAAGGTCCATCTCGCAAGCCATTGATGAGACCCATAATGGCGGCCTCTGTTGGTAGATTTTGTATGTCCAGACAGGCTTTGTTGAATCTTTTCATGTAGCTGTAGAGACTTTCCCGATCTCCTTGCTTGATTCTTAATAGACTTGGGGCGTGTTTAGCTTTGTCTTTTTGGATGGAAAATCTAGCCAAAAACTTCTCGGCTAAGTCGTCAAAGCTTGAGATGGACCTAGGGGGCAGATTGTCGAGCCATTTAATTGATGTCCTTGTTAAAGTAGTCGGGAAGGCTTTGCAGCGAATTGCATCTGAGGCGTCGGTGAGGTACATTCTGCTTCTAAAATTACTGAGATGATTGTTGGGATCTGCTGTGCCATCTTATAAAGTCATGTTGGGAAGTTTGAAGTCTTTTGGGATTTTGGCCCTCATGATTTCTTTGGTGAATGGGTCTTGGTCCTTACGGGGGCCATCTTCGTGGCCGGATCGAGTACTTTTGGTCTTGAGATCTACTTCGTGTTTTAGGAGCTTGTCTTCTAACTCGTGGCGTCGCCTAACTTCCCTTCGTAGGTCTCTCTCAGCTTTTCGTTGATACTCCACCTCTTTCTCGAGTTGTTTTAGGTGGTCTTGAAGTGCTTCCATAACTTCCGTGTTTGGTGAATTCTTGTCTTTGTTAGTTTGAGGAGTATCTTTTGGTGTAGTATCCGCATTTTTGTGTGGCGTCTTGTCTTCCAGATCAGAGTCGTGGTCGTTGTCAAGGTTGTCCGCCATGGTAATGGAATGACTTCTAGGTTCCCCGGCAACGGCGCCAATGTTCCGAGGGTTACCTAAAACTGTAGGTCGATCTCGGACAAGATCTTCTGTGCTGGTCGGGAGCTGACGTGTCCAGCTGGTGGGTGGCGGCTAGAGCTATCGCATCCGACTTGTTGGACTGGTGGTGATGCTGATCCTTTGTCACCGGAGGGTGGTGGTACCTGCAAGGGACTCCGATGCTTAAGTTAGCAAGGGTATTAAGCAGGTATTTAGTAGAATCAGAATATGAGTAATACCTGGGTGCTCCAGTATATTTATAATGGTGTGGAGTGACCTTCCTAGAGATAAGATAGTTATCTTATCTTATCTTATCTTTAACTGAGGTCATCTTATCTTCTGAGGAACCGCCCTTATCTTTCTAGGCTTTAACTGCCTTTAGATTGGGTTGTCCCCCTTCGTTTGGGCCTTCTTGGGCCTCTGTAGTGATTGGGCCCGAACTCTTTGAGAAGAGGTCGGGTAATTCGGACCTGAAGCGGTCGGTTGAGTTGTCGCCAAACATCCCGGGTCGGACATCTTGACCTAGGGTATGAACACTTTCTATTATCAAACCTGCGCCACTCCTGGTTTTGTTTAAAGAGCCGTCCACGTAGAGATTCCATCTTGTGGGAGTTTCCGGGGTATCAGTGTACTCGGCAATGAAGTCAGCCAAGTGTTGTGATTTGATGGCTGTCCGAGCTTCGTATTCAAGAACGAATTCAGACAACTCGACTGCCCATTGCAGGATTCTTCCAGCTATGTCTGTCTTTTGTAGAATGCCTTTTATGGGCTGGTTGGTCCGGACCTTGATAGTGTGCACTTGAAAGTACGGGCGGAGTCATCGAGAAGTGAGTATGAGAGAGTAGGCGAACTTTTCTATCCTTTGATAGTTTAGCTCGGCCCTTTGTAGAGCTTTTGCTGATGAAGTAGATGGGTTGTTGCCCACTTTCGTCCTCTCTGACTAGTGCTGAAGCGATTGCCCAATTTCCTACTGCGAGGTATAATATGAGTACTTCTCCTTCCCTTGGTCGGGTAAGAATGGGTGGTTGCCCCAAGAATTTTTTGAAATCTTGGAAGGTTTGCTCACACTCTGGTGTCCATTCAAACCTCTTTCCTTTCCTTAATGTGGCATAAAAAAGGAGAGACCTGATGGCTGACCCGGCTAGAAACCTGGACAAGGCTGCAAGTTTTCCATTGAGCTGTTGTACTTCTTTGACGCAGGCCGGACTTTTCATGTTGAGTATAGCCTGACATTTATCTGGGTTTGCCTCAATTCCTCTTTGCGTTAGCATGAAGCCTAAGAATTTGCCAGCTTCCACCGCAAAGGTGCATTTTACGGGATTAAGTCGCATTCCATGCTTTCTGATGGTGTCGAACACTTTGGTGAGGTCGGGCAACAGGGATTCTTCACTTTGTGTTTTTACCAGTATATCGTCTACGTACACCTCCATTAGCTTTCCGATGTGGTTGGCGAAGACTTTGTTCATCAGTCTTTGGTAGGTAACTCCTGCATTTTTGAGCTCGAATGGCATGATGATGTAGCAGTAATTTGCTTTTGGGGTTAGGAACGAGGTCTTTTCTTGATCGGATGGATACATCGGGATTTGATTGTATCCCAAATAAGCATCCATGAAGGAGAGGTACTTGTATCCGGAAGATGCATCCACTAGAGCGTCTATACTGGGAAGTGGGTAGGGATCTTTTGGGCAGGCTTTATTAAGGTTGGTGTAGTTAGTGCACATCCGCCACTTCCTATTTGACTTCTTTACCAAGACAACGTTGGCTAGCCATAGTGGGTATGTTACCTCCCTTATGAACCCTGCCTCCAGTAAGGCTTGTACCTGTTCTTCCACAGCTTGGGACTTTTCTGGTCCGAGCTTCCTAAGCTTCTGATGCACTGGCCGAGATCCTAGGTATACCACCAGTTTGTGGCACGTTAGTTTGGGATCTATGCCTGGCATGTCTGCGGCCTTCCAAGCAAAGAGGTTGGAGTTATCCTTTAGGAGCTGTATCAGAGGCTCCTTCAAGCCTCCTCTTAAGGTTGCCCCTATCTTTGTTGTCTTATCCCGGGCGTCGCCGATTTGGACTTTTTCAGTTTCGCCTTCAGGTTGTGGACAAGGTCTTTCGCGAGCTCGTATTCCCCCGAGTTCAATAGTGTTGACCTCCTCCCCATTTGGGTTTCCTTTAAGGTTCAGACTTTCATTATAACAGCGACGTGCAGTTTTTTTGTCTCCTTTTATCGTGGCAATCTCTTCTGGAGTTGGAAACTTCATGCATAGATGGGGAGTCGAGACCACTGCGGCGAGCTGGTTTAGTGTTGTCCGACCTATTAGGGCATTATAAGCTGAGCTCACATTGACTACAATGTAGTCTATGTTAAGTGTCCTTGACCGGTTCCCTTTTCAAAGGTTGTGTGTAGTGAGATATACCCGAGTGGTTGGATTGGAGTATCTCCTAGTCCGAACAAGCTATTTGGATATGCTCTGAGCTCTTTATCTTGCAAACCGAGTTTGTCGAAGGCGGATTTGAACAAGATATCCACGGAGCTTCCTTGGTCTATTAGTGTTCTGTGGAGATTAGCGTTGGCCAGTATGATAGTAATGACCATGGGATCATCATGTCCCGGGATAATGCCCGTTCCATCTTTTTGTGTGAAGGTAATAGTGGGGAGGTCGAATGACCTCTCTCCTTCCCCTACATGATATACTTCTTTAAGTTATCTTTTGCGAGATGATTTGGAGATCCCTCCTCCTGCGAATCCTCCATTTATCATATGGACATGTCTTTCAGGAGTGTGAGGTGGTCGTTCAGCTCGTCTGACCTCTTTATCCCTTGTTCTTTTTATTGGTTCATCTGTTTTGTTGGCTAAGTACTGTTCTGAGGGTCACCTGAAACTGTAGGTCAATCTCGGATGAGATCTATGATGGTGGCCGGAGCTGTCGTGTCCGACCTGGTGGAACTGGTGGAGCTGGAGATGCTTAAGTTAGCATGGGCTTTAAGTTAGCATGGGCTTTAAGCAGGTTTTTAGTAGAATCAGAGTATGAGTTATACCTGGTTGCTCCAGTGTATTTATAGTAGTGTAGGCTGACCTTTCTGGATAAGAAAAGTTAATTATCTTATCTTATCTTCTGAGTGAAGTCATCTTATCTTTAAGGGGAACCGCCCTTATCTTTCTAGGCTTTAGTTGCCTTTAGGTTGGGCTGTGTCCCTTTATTTGGGCCTGCTTGGGCTCCTTGTAGCGACTTGTCCGAGCTCTTTAAAAAGAGGTCGGGAATTCCAGACCTGAAGAGGTCGGTCGACTTGTCTTTAATCAGCCCGGGTCGTACAGCTCGACCCAAGACATGAACAGTGCCCCTGCTTGAGCGTGGTCTTCCTTTTGAGGTTGAGTCATTTTTAGACTTCGGTCTCTTTTGGAGAAGCCGAGCTCGAGCATTTTTGTCGGTCGATCCCGTTTTGTAGAGCTCTTAATGGGTTTTTTGAATGCAGAGCGTTTTGTCTCACTCCTTTTTAATTGCAACGCGCGTTTTGCATTTCCTTGGAAATGTGCGAAGGTTTAAATACTCATTAACTCTTCGCCGTCTTCTTTTTATTTCCCTCTTTGTATCTCTATTTAAATTTCAAAGCCTTTTTCCCTGAGTTTCTCTTGTCTCTGCTTACTGCAACTACTCCCTTCTCCTTCTGTTTCTGGGCCTTTGTGTCTTCTTCTTCCTCACCTACAAAGGCGATTGTTGGTGTTGTTTCAGTCGTTGCTTCAGTCTCTGATCGTTTATCTTTACATTGCAGGTTGGCTTTTCGGCTTCTCTCTCTTTCTAATTTTTACGCTGTTCTTTTTATGCTTGTGCTAGTTTTGGGTATGAAAGGTTCTGATCTTTGCTTGGATCCGTGTTAAAAAGTTTGAATCTTTTCTGCGTCGTTGTGCCTGTAGTGCGCACCTTGAGGGTTTCTTTGATTTGTTGCTTGTTTTCTACCCTTTTTACTTGATTTCTTTATGCGTAAATCCTTGAAAGAACTGAAGATTGATGGTTTAGAAGATATAGTAACCTCTCGTTGCAAGTATAGTTACTAAACCAAGCAATCAACCTTTCTTACAAAGGTTTTGGTTGTCACAAGTAACAAACCCCTTTAAAATTGATAACCGAGTATTTAAACATCGGGTCGTCTTCTCAAGGAATTGCAGGGAAATATGTTCTTATTATTGGTTATGAGTTTGTAAATTGGGGGTTTTGAAAGTAAGGAAGCAGTATGTTGAATGATAAGAAGAATAAAATAAATAACTATAAAATAGACTCTTGGCAAGGTATGAAAACTGGAAGTCCTATCCTGGCTATCCTTATCAATTGTAATGAGAATTGGATTTTTCTCCCACTTTGTTAACCTCTAACTATGAAGGTAAGTTAAGTGGATGAATTAATTCTGATTCCTCAAGTCCTAGTCTTAACTTGGGAAACGTTAGAGTTATTGGAACCTGAATTAATTCTTGAAGAATTCTAATTTTCAACAACAATGAGTTTGATAACTCAAGTGTCTCCAATGACTCAACCAAAGCCAAAAGGGAAAAATCTAAATTATTTATATAAAAAAAAGAAAGCAATCATAATTCTGAAATACCTCAAATTATATTAAATAAAGAAATCAATTCTAACATGGAGTTCATAAATTAAATTAGAAAAATAAATAAAAGGAACATTGAACCTGTGATCGCAAAAGATTAAATAATCATAAAGTGAAAAGAATCCTAATTCTAAATCCTAAGAGAGAGGAGAGAACCTTTCTATCTAAAAACTACATCTAATCCAAAAATTGTATATTGTGAGCTTATTATTATGAATGGATGCATTCCCCCACTTTATAGCATCTAATCTGTGTTTTCTGGGCCGAGAACTGGGTCAGAAACAGCTCAGAATTCGCTGGTTGCGAATTCAAACAAGCTGATTTTTTTGTCACTGCAACGTGTCCGCGTGGAACACGTGTTCGCGTTGCCTATCGTCAGAGCAACTATGACATATTATTTATCAAATCGAAGCTCCGAACGTTAGCTTTCCAACACAACTAGAACCGCGTCGTTTGGACCTCTGTAGCTAAAGTTATAGCCGTTTGAGTGCGAAGAGATCAGGCTGGACAACTTAGCAATTTCTCCAACTTCTTGTATTCCTTCCACTTTTGCATGCTTCCTTTCCATCCTCTGAGCCATTCCTGCCCTGTAATCTCTGAAATCACTTAACACACATATCAAGGAATCTAATGGTAATAAGAGAGGATTAAACATAGGGAACTTAAGGCTAAAAAAGCATGTTTTCAATCAAAGCACATAATTAGGAAGGCAAATGTAAAACCATGCAAATAGTATGAATAAGTGGGTAAAGAGTTGATAAAAACCACTCAATTGAGCACAAGATAAACCATAAAATAGTGACTTATCAACCTCCCCACACTTAAATATTAGCATGTCCTCATGCTAAGCTCAAGAGAAGCTATGAAAGAAGTGAAGAGGAATGGTAGAATGTATGAAATGCAACCTATCTTATATGAATGCAACTACATGCAAAATGTTTCTACCTACTTAGTTAAAAGTAAATAAATCTTCAAGACAAACATAAATCAGATTTCACTAATTCAAATCATAGAATAAAAGACAAGTAAACTTGTAAGAAGATAGCTCATCAAAGCAGGGAACATAGAATCAAGCATTGAACCCTCACTGGTAGTGTATATCACTCTAATCTCTCAAGTGTCTAGGGTTAATCACTCTACTTTTCTCTAATCATGCTTTCTAAACTTTGTTCTTCATCTAACCAATCAACAAATATTTAATGTACCAATGCAAACATCATGAGGTCTTTTCAAGGTTGTAATGGGGCCAAGGTAAGGGTGAGGGTATATATATATTGCTAAGTGAGCTATAAATTGAATCCTTGACTAACTTAAGCTCTCACCTAGATACACACTCTATATATTTTTAAATTCATGCTTAGCTACCCAAAATTCCCACTTTTGTATAATTCCCATACTCATGTACCAAATTTTCTTTAATTTTTATCACATGTGCATTGATCTTTTATTAAACTTAATATTGGGGTAATTTTGTCCCCTTATTTATTTATTTATTCATTGAGTATTTTTGAAATGTTTTTTTTCTTTTTTTTCTTTTTTCTTTTTTTTTTTAACTTTTTGAAACATAAACACAACATATATCAATGCACATGGTATTTTAGTTTAATTTGGTTTAAATGAGCATGTTCCCAAATTTCTGATTATTCTTATTAATTTAATCCTTTCCTATCAACCCATGTTCCCATGTTTTTCCACACTTAGTTGATACATAATCTCTATCTTAAGCTAACCAAAGATTCAATTTGGGATTTTTACTTTTGTTTTTCTGCTTAAGGCTAGTGATGTGGTTATAGAACAGAAGGGGATTAAAAGGTTCAAGGTGGCTAACAAGGGTGATGAAAATGGTAGGCTTATTTGGGATAAGTGAGCTAAAATCAAATAATGGCCTCAATCATATGAAAACATGTAAATACACTAAATATTGGACATATAGAATGGAACAAAGCAAAGATTGCATTCATAGTGAAGAAAACACACAAGAATAAAAATTTATGGTTAAATAATGTAACCATATAAATAAGCTCAAAATCTCACAGGTTGTGTGTTCTTTGGCTCAAAAACCATGTTCCAAATACAACTTCAAACAAGTTTTAATAGAAAAGTTTTTAATTTAAATTAGTAAAATACTATAAAAATTTCTTGTAAAAGAAAATATTACTTCAACCAAGTAGTAACTAAATGCATAAAATCAAACAAACATGCAATTAAATATGCAAATGCAACAATGAATTAACAGAGAAAATAAAACATTGGTGTTGAGAAGAAGGTAACTAACACATTGAGATCGGTATCGACCTCCCCACACTTAAAGATTGCACCGTCCTCGGTGCACGCTGAGATGTGCAGGTGGACGGGTTGCTTTAACTGACGCTTTTCTTATCAAGGAATGTGCAGATGGACTTGTCTGTCTCCCTTTTTAGAAGTTTCTCCCTTTTTCCGTCTTTGGTGGTCAGTGATGAGCGGATAATTTATACGCTTTTTGGCATTATTTTTACTTAGTTTTTAGTATGATTTAGTTGGTTTTTAGTATATTTTTATTAGTTTTTAATTAAAAATCACATTTCTGGACTTTACTATGAGTTTGTGTGTTTTTCTGTGATTTCAGGTATTTTCTGGCTGAAATTGAGGGAGCTGAGCAAAAATCTGATTCAGGCTGAAAAAGGACTGCTGATGTTGTTGGATTCTGACCTCCCTGCACTCAAAGTGAATTTTCTGGAGCTACAGAACTCCAAATGGTGCGCTCTCAATTTCGTTGGAAAGTAGACATCCAGGGCTTTCCAGTAATATATAATAGTCCATACTTTGCTCAAGGATAGATGACATAAACTGGCGTTCAACGCCAGTTCCATGTTGCAGTCTGGCGTCCAGTGCCAGAAACAAGTTACAAGTTGGAGTTCAACGCCAGAAACAGGTTACAACCTGGCGTTGAACGCCCAAAACAGCCCAGGCATGTGAAAAGCTTAAGTCTCAGCCCCAGCACACACCAAGTGGGCCCCAGAAGTGGATTTCTGCGCTATCTATCATAGTTTACTCATTTTCTGTAAACCTAGGTTACTAGTTTAGTATTTAAACAACTTTTAGAGATTTATTTTGCACCTCATGACATTTTTAGATCTGAACTTTGTACTCTTTGACGGCATGAGTCTCTAAACTCAATTGTTGGGGGTGAGGAGCTCTGCAGCGTCTTGATGAATTAATGCAATTATCTCTGTTTTCCATTCAAACACGCTTGTTCCTATCTAAGATGTTCATTTGCGCTTCACTATGAAGAAGGTGATGATCTGTGACACTCATCACCTTCCTCAATCCATGAATGTGTGCCTGACAACCACCTCCATTCTACATCAGATTAAATGAGTATCTCTTAGATTTCTTAATCAGAATCTTCGTGGTATAAGCTAGAATTGATGGCGGCATTCATGAAAATCCGGAAAGTCTAAACCTTGTCTGTGGTATTCCGAGTAGGATTCAAGGATTGAATGGCTGTGACGAGCTTCAAACTCGTGATTGTTGGGCGTAGTGACAGACGCAAAAGAATCAATGGATTCTATTCTGACATGATTGAGAACCAACAGATGATTAGCCGTGCTGTAACAGAGCATTTGGACCATTTTCACTGAGAGGACAGGAAGTAGCCATTGACAACGGTGACACCTTACATACAGCTTGCCATGGAAGGAGCCTTGCGTGTGTGAAGAGGAGTACAAGAGAAAAACTAAAATAAAGAAGACAAAGCATCTCCAAAACCCCAACATATTCTCCATTATTGAGTAACAAGTATTTGTTTCATGCCCTTTTATTCCTTGCAATCAAATTTGATAAGTGAATTGTTTTATTGTTTTCCTGACTAAGAGTTACAAGGTAACCTTAGATTGCTTCAAGCCAAAAATCTCTGTGGGATCGACCCTTACTCACATAAGGTATTACTTGGACGACCCAGTGCACTTGCTGGTTAGTGGTACGAGTTGTAAAAAGTGTGATTTACAATTCGTGCACCAGCCAGCCTGAAAGAAGAGAAAGAGAAGAACAGTAACCCAGAGATAAAGATAAGAAAATAAATGAAGTATGGGTGGGTTAATGCCAACTGATAAGGGTCTCATTTACATGGAAGCTTCAACATGTACGTGAGAAAATAATAGAAGCACATGGCATACCAGTGGTGCAAAATTTGCAACAAGGGGGAGGAGTGTGGGTAATGAAAATACCAATATAAGTTCATGTCAATGCAATTGAAGTGCATATATCATAAAAGATTGGCATTGGTAGATAATTAATATTACCCCACAGTGTAAAACAAGTCACTAAAAATAATTCAAGAAAAGATGCAACAGTTGACTAAGAACATTTAACACCAATGATAAAATAATAAATTTAGAAAAGAAAAATAAAAATATGCACAAAATTAAAATACAATGAATGAAATATGCAAATAAATTAAGTAAAATAGAATGAGGGTAAAAAGGAATGAGAAGTGAAAGAAATAAAGTGAGAAAGAAAGAAGAAAAGTTAGAAGAAATTAGGATTAGAGAAGAAAAGATAAGATAATTGGCGCTGATCTGGATAAGTTGTGCGGCGTAGGCGACACGGACGCGTGAGTGACGCGGTCGCGTGGTGCGCGATAAGGTCAGGTGATGCGGACGCGTGGGTCATGCAATTGCATGGCCTGATTTGTGCGATTAGCGCGAGTGTAGCCTCGTGTTCGCGCAACTCTCTGTTCGAAACTCTTTTGCCAAATTTTGGGTGACGCGGTCGCGTGGTTGGCGCGAACGCGTCAATGGCCATTTTCTTATAATGACGCGGCCGCATGGGGCATGCGGTCACGTAGTAGGGCTTGGGCTTCCAGCACGAGCCCAATTCCAGCTCAACTTTCGGCCATACACCTTTTTACGTCGATTTACAGGGCCACGCGGTCGCGTGGGTGACGATGACGCGTCGGGAGGCATTTTTCCCACATGACGCGGACGCGTCAGCGATAAGGTCGCGTGGGTCAAATTATGCTAAAGGCGCACCTCCAGCCACGCTCTCGCATGACTTTCTGTTCAATTCTTTTCTTCTTGACGCACTAGTGACGCGGACGCGTCAGCGACGCTGTCGTGTCGCATGCATGTTTTTTTTTTTTATATGGAATTATGCAGTATGCAATGCTAATGTAGATGCTATGAATAATTCCAGGTTCAATGAAATTAAAATACAATAAAAACAAACAACATGAAATAAAATTGAAAAACAAACGATCATACCATGGTGGGTTGTCTCCCACCTAGCACTTTTAGTTAAAGTTCTTAAGTTGGACATTTGGTGAGCTCCCTGTTATGGTGGCTTGTGCTTGTATTCATCCAGGAATCTCCACCAATGTTTGTAATTTCAATGGCCTCCGGGATCCCAAACTAAGCGCAGAGAGCCTTCAAGTAAGTTAAAGCAAGTGACAAGGCCCCAAGAGTGCTGATTTTTAGATTGAAATTTCGGGGTCCTAGACCTTGCCTTTGCACCCATCTTCTTGTTGATCATCATTTTTCCACTTGGGTGGTGAATAGTCGGAATTCTCACTGAGACATCCAAACAGCTTCCTAGACCCATTCAGTTGAGCTTTATACCAACCTTTGCGTTTAAACTTAAAGCTTCCAACCATAATGAACCTTGCAGGACAATTCTTACCACTGGCCATCTTTCTCTTACTCTTAATACCACAAAGAGCTCTAAGTTGACCATCCGTCTCCAGTAGCCCATATTCAAGTGGGATTAGAAAGCTAAGGGATATGAATTTTACCCACTTGAATGTTGTGAAGGACGATGGAAACTTAGGGGGAGGGGTCTCCAATAACTTTGGCAAGGTGATTTCAAGCTCCACTCCCTTATGCTCTCTGACAATTTCCATCTCTTTGCAAACTTCTTTAATTTCAACCTCTTCCTCTTGGTAGCTTTCTTCTAATTCAATCTCTTCTTCATTACTTACCAAGGGCATGTGAGGTAGTGCTTTTTCTTCTTTAATTTCCATTTCTTGACCAACCTCTTCCAAGTCTTCAACCATGATATGCCTTGGAGGTTGTACACCCTCCTCAGCATCAATTTCAATTGCCTTGGAAGGAGGTTCCATAACCTGACTTTCCCATGGAGGGTCAGCATCTCCTAAGTCTGCAACCACTTCTTCCTCTTCAATAATTACAGCTTCCTCTTTATTAAAATATTATTTTTAATTAAATATAATTATTTAATGTTTTATTATTATTTATTATTTTATCATTAATTTTCGAAAATTAACTTACCTTTTACTTTTAACCTTTAAAATTCACTTTTTACCACCCGTAACTTTTAATATTTCTACTTTTACCACCCTAACTTTTAGAAATTACAAAATAACCCCCCAAACACCAAAATATTTACTTCCTTGCCCTTTCTAAGATCTAAAAGGTGTTCTTCAATGTTCTTCACCATACTCAAAATGTTCTTCGTGTTCTTCGTATATTCTTCAGATTTTTCTCTGTTTTTACCCGTTTTTCTGTCTTTTCAGCAACCGATTTTTACCATAATTCAAATTAAATTAGCAGCCACTAAAACCCCATCTTTTCTACATGATTTTAACACAAATTGAACCCTAATTTAAGGATTAGGGTTCGTTTTTCCAGCAGCCATGAAGAACATAAGTTTCAAGTTGAATATCATCAAATTTCATCAAAATTTCACCAAAATTTCAACAAGAATCAATCATATAAACAATCAATTTCAAGCACAGCAAAACCATATCATAATCACAAAACTCAAACACAATCAATCAAGATTAATTTCGTCAAACCCTACCTGGTTTTGCTGCTCCTAATTCGGTTAGATTTTCAGGTGGTCCTTAAGCACTTTTTCCTCCTAAATCACATCAAGAACAACTTTAAATCCAAAAACCCTCAACTAACCAAATCTCCTCAGCACGTTAGGAGGTGATTTCTAACCCTAGACTTGCTGGAAAGTCACGTTTCTTGGCCCTCAAGTCAAGTTAAGCATGATTCCTAAGGAAGAACATCAAGAAAACACATGTTTAAGCATGTTTCCTTGAAAACCAAATTGAAGATGGAGGGAGACAGCCATCTCACCTTATTTCCATCCTTGATATGTTATATGGTTATGTAGAGGAGGAAGAGAGGATCATTTTGGTGAAATCGGAGTTTTGATTTGAGTTTTAGTTCAGAAGAAATCAAGCTTCGAAGATTAAGTGTTCATGAAAGTTTCTCTCTTTTCTCTCTTGTTATTTTCGTCCAAAATGAAGAAATGAGACAGCCTTGGAGTGTCTTGGGGGTGTAGGGTGAGTTGTGATTGGTTGGCTTGGAGGTGGATTAAAATAATATTAAAATATCTCAGGTGTATAACTACTAAAACTAGATGTATCGGAACACTTGTAAAAACATCTCTAAAAATTATTTTCTGAGTTACTAGCATAAATGACACTAGTAACATATTTATTATGAGAATAGAACATGTATTATGAGGCATTACCATTGCTAAAGTCATCAGGGAGTGCTGGTGGTAAGCTGCACCAGTAAACTGTGAACCCGGTTAAACTGATTTTCTATGAGATATAAAGAGAAGAGTAATATAATAAAGAGATATTTATATATATTAGTTGCTTGAAGCAACCCAGAGCTATATTTATATATATATTAGTTGCTTAATGGAACCCAGAGCTATATTTACATATATATATTAGTTGCTTGATGCAACTCAGAGCTATATTTATGAGCTCATGGCCTGCGCTAGGGCTAGACATGCATCATTCTTGTCTACGCATCATTCTCTGTTGCATTCTTTTCTGTGTGTGATCTATTTCTTTATATTTGTCTGCTTGTACGCTATTTCTGTGTTTTATTTTCCTGTATTCTTTTGTTTGTGTTCTGCTTTCTGTTGTCTCTACTTTCTCTTTCTATTTTTATCTTCTGTTTATTGCTCCGCTATATTATGTTATTCGTCTGCTAATCGACCCCAAATAAATGAACGTAACTAATAACCCCGACCCTACTAAGAACTCCCCAGTTCTTACCCCCTTCTCTCCCTTCCTCCCCTTTAGATGGAGACGGGCATGATTGATAAACCACTATTTTATGGTTTATATTGTGTTTAATTGTGTGGTTTTATCATGATCCTTACCCACTTATTCATTAAATTAGCATGAAATTATAATTCCTTCCTGAATTTATAACATGTTTGAAAACTGCTTCCTAGAGACTTTAATTATGTATTTTTAATTCTCCTTTATTCCATTCGATGCTGTGATCTATGTGTTGAGTGTTTCAGACTTTATAGGGCATGAATGAGTTGGAGATTGGAAAGGAAGCTAGCAAAAATGGAAGGAACACAAGAATTTGAGGAGATAACCAGCGAGAAGTGACGCGGTCGCATGGCTCACGCGACCGCGCGAAGGAGAGCAAATCACAGTGACGCGGCCGCATGGCTCACGCGGCCGCGCGGATTGGAAAAGCTCAAGCGACGCGGTAGCGTGGACGACGCGAACGCGTGGAAAGGAAAAGCGCGAATGACGCGTCCGCATGGATGACGCGATCGCGTGACATGTGCGATCTGCATAATCTGCAGAATTCGCTGGCGGCGATTTTGGACCTTATTTCGACCCAGTTTTCGGCCCGGAACAGCAGACTAGAGCCAGAGAATATGCAGAAACAAAAGACAACATTCATTCTACACAGTTTTCAGTTTTAGATCTAGTTTTACTCCTTTAGGTTTTTCTCTCTAGGTTTTAGAATTTTAAATTTTAATTGGTCTTAGCATTGGAACATTGAGAAGAGTTATTTCCTCATGAAGACTTCGTCATTCTAGTTCGTTCTCTTAAGTTGGTTTTATTCTTCCATGTTCTTTGATTTGTTCAATTTTGTCATTTGAATACTTTCATGATTAATTAATACAAGGATTGTTTCTTCCATTTTAATTTATTTTCCATTCCAATAATCATGTCTTCTTTTGATTTCCTTTCATGTGTTATGGATTTATTATTTACAATGAGTGAGTAGTTCCCTCACTTGATGGGGAGTTGATTGAAAGGAACTCTTGAGTTGGAAGGATTGAAAGAAAATTTGTAATTGGGTTAACTGTTGGATTGTTATCTAATCACTAACACCAATCCCTTTGAACTAAGTGGGTTGCAACTCGTGAACAGATCTAGCATTCCAACTTGTTTGACTTTCCTTTACCTAGTAAAGGATAACTAAACAGAACAACCATTAATTATAAATTAATCTTGAAATCATCCCATTAATAATAGAGATTCCAACTAATCAACTCCCAGTCAAGGCTTTTATTCATATTATTTGAATCTTCTCAATTTAATTTTCCACCTACTTAACTCAACTTTTTGGAACATCTGATTAATAAAATAGCACACTTTTCTGCAACTCGTTGGGAGACGACCTAGGACTTAAATTCCCAGTAATTTTTAATTTAAACTCTCTGTGACATATTTCTAAATTGATAGGCAGATTTTCGGTGAGTTAAGAACTATACTTGCAACGTAACTATTTTAATAATTTTTAATTCACCAACTTCTGTGCCTCATCAATTTTTGGCACCGTTGCCGGGGAGTTGCAATAGAGTGCTAAAGTTATTAATTAGAATTTATTTATTTGTGATGAGCGGATAATTTATATGCTTTTTGGCATTGTTTTTACTTAGTTTTTAGTATGATTTAGTTGGTTTTTAGTATATTTTTATTAGTTTTTAATTAAAAATCATATTTCTGGACTTTACTATGAGTTTGTGTATTTTTCTGTGATTTCAGGTATTTTCTGGCTGAAATTGAGGGAGCTGAGCAAAAATCTGATTCAGGCTGAAAAAGGACTGCTGATGCTGTTGGATTCTGATCTCCCTGCACTCAAAGTGGATTTTCTGGAGCTACAGAACTCCAAATGGCGCGCTTCTAATTGCGTTGGAAAGTAGACATCCAGGGCTTTCCAGCAATATATAATAGTCTATACTTTGTTCAAGGATAGAGGACGTAAACTGGCGTTCAACGCCAGCTCTCTGCCCAATTCTGGCGTTCAGCGCGAGAAACAAGTTGCAAGTTGGAGTTCAACGCCAGAAAAGGATCCAAAGCTGGCGTTGAACGCCCAAAACAGCCCTATGCACGTGAGAAGCTTTGGTCTCAGCCCCAGCACACATCAAGTGGGCCCCAGAAATGGATTTCTGTACCATCTATCATAGTTTACTCATCTTCTGTCAACCTAGGTTACTAGTTTAGTATTTAAACAACTTTTAGAGATTTATTTTGTATCTCATGACATTTTTAGATCCGAACTTTGTACTCTTTGACGGCATGAGACTCTAAACTCCATTGTTGGGGGTGAGGAGCTCTGCAGCGTCTTGATGAATTAATGCAATTATCTCTGTTTTCCATTCAAACACGCTTGTTCCTATCTAAGATGTTCATTCGCGCTTCACTATGAAGAAGGTGATGATCCATGACACTCATCACCTTCCTCAATCCATGAACGTGTGCCTGACAACCACTTCCGTTCTACATCAGATTGAATGAGTATCTCTTAGATTTCTTAATCAGAATCTTCGTGGTATAAGCTAGAATTGATGGCGGCATTCATGAGAATCCGGAAAGTCTAAACCTTGTCTGTGGTATTCCGAGTAGGATTCAAGAATTGAATGGCTGTGATGAGCTTCAAACTCGCGATTGTTGGGCGTAGTGACAGACGCAAAAGAATCAAGGGATTCTATTCCGACATGATCGTGAACCAACAGATGATTAGCCGTACTGTGACAGAGCATTTGGACCATTTTCACTGAGAGGACGGGAAGTAGCCATTGACAACGGTGACACCTTACATACAGCTTGCCATGGAAGGAGCCTTGCGTGTGTGAAGAGGAGTACAAGAGAAAAACTGAAATAAAGAAGACAAAGTATCTCCAAAACCCCAACTGACGGTTTATTTTGTTGCTTAGATTAGGAAAAATTTTTCTTTTTGGTTTAGAGTCTCTTATTATTGTTTTTGGTTAAAAATTTTAGAATCCTTATTTTCTTTTTCAAAATTTTAGTTTTCGGAAAAAAAAAATTTCTTTATTTATACCTTGTTAAAACACTTTAAATTTATAGCTCAATTAGTTAAAGCGTGGTGCTTATGTTCTTGGTAATTGGCTATCCTTTTTTTAAAAAATCCTTTTTTCAAAAATAATTTTTTTAAAATCTTGTACCAAACTTTAAGTTTGGTGTTTTCTTGTTGATTTTTCTTTGTTTTTCGAAAATTTTAGCTTGGTTTTCTAAAAATTTTAAGTTTGGTGTTCCTTCTTCATGTTCTTGCTGTTCTTGTGAGTCTTCAAAGTGTTCTTGAGTTTTCCTTGTGTCTTGATCTTAAAATTTTTAAGTTTGGTGTTCCTTGGTGTTTTTCCTCCAAAATTTTCGAAAACAAGGAGCATTAGATCTAAAAATTTTAAATCTTCTGCTATCTTATTGTTTCTCTCTTTCCTCTTTAAATTCAAAAATATCTTTTCTCTCTATTTTTAAAACAAATTTTCGAAATTTATTTTTAAAATTCAGATTTTTTTAAAAAAAAAAATTTAAAATCTTTTTCAAATCATATCTTTTTCAAAACTTATTGACCACTTTCTCCCTCCTCATTTTTTTTCGAAAATCTTCACCTATTTTTATTTATTTTATTTTAATTTATTTTGTTTGCGAAATAATTAAATAAATAAATAAATAACACTCAATCCTGCAGAACAAGCTGCTAAATTCAACCAGCAATTAGATTTTCTAACAAAACAGTTAGCCGAATTCATGGAGAGACTACAAGAGACAAGGATGGCTAATATAAATATGGAAGAACAATTAAAGCAAACAAAGCAGCAGCTGTCAAGTGTTGATAATAAATCCCTCAAGACGGCTTCTCAACCTACCTCTGTAGGAAATAAACCTGCAGCAATTAAGGTTGAGGAATACAAAGCCAAGATATCTTATCCTCAAAAACTCCGCAAAGAGGAGCAGGATAAGCAATTTGCCCGCTTTGTAGACTATCTCAGGACTCTTGAAATAAAGATTCCGTTTGCAGAGGCACTTGAGCAAATACCCTCTTATGCCAAGTTCATGAAAGATATCTTGAGTCATAAGAAGGATTGGAGAGAAACTGAAAGAGTTCTCCTCACTGAAGAATGCAGTGCAGTCATTCTGAAAAGCTTCCCAGAAAAGCTTAAAGATCCCGGGAGCTTTATGATACCATGCATATTAGAGGGTAACTGCACCAAGACAGCTCTATGTGATCTTGGGGCAAGCATCAACCTAATCCCTGCATCCACCATCAGAAAGCTTGGCTTGACTAAAGAGGTCAAACCAACCCGGGTCTGTCTTCAACTTGCTGATGGCTCCATTAAATACCTATCAGGCATAATTGAGGACATGATTGTCAAGGTTGGGCCATTTGCCTTCCCTACTGACTTTATAGTGCTGGAAAT
>NC_029790.2:73146753-73161996 GCF_000816755.2 Arachis ipaensis
AGGAGAAGGTGACACTTTTCCTGTAATCATAAGCTCTGCTTTAGGGCCACAGGAAGAGAAAGAACTAATTCAGGTGCTAAGGACACACAAGACAGCTCTTGGGTGGTCCATAAGTGATCTTAAGGGCATTAGCCCAGCCAGATGCATGCACAAGATCCTATTAGAGGATCATGCTAAGCCAGTGGTTCAACGACAAAGGCTGCTAAATCCCGCCATGAAGGAAGTGGTGCAGAAAGAGGTCACTAAGTTACTAGAGGCTGGGATTATCTATCCTATTTCTGAGGTTTATAAAAGATTTTTCAAAAATTGCAAAATCTCTGAGCAATCTGCTAGCTGCTGACACACCATTTGTGTTTGACACTAAGTGTCTGCAGGCGTTTGAGACCCTGAAAGCTAAGCTGGTCACAGCACCAGTTATTTCTACACCAGACTGGACATTACCATTTGAACAAATGTGTGATGCCAGTGACCATACCATTGGTGCAGTATTGGGACAGAGGCATAACAAGCTTCTGCATGTCATTTACTATGCTAGCAGTGTTTTAAATGATGCCCAGAAAAATTACACAACCACAGAAAAAGAATTACTTGCAGTGGTTTATGCCATTGACAAGTTTAGATCCTACATGGTAGGATCAAAAGTGATTGTGTACACTGACCATGCTGCTCTTAAATATCTACTCACAAAGCAGGATTCAAAGCCCAGGCTCATAAGATGGGTGTTGCTTCTGCAAGAGTTTGATATAGAAATAAGAGACAGAAAAGGGACAGAGAATCAAGTAGCTGATCACCTGTCCCGAATAGAACCAGTAGCAGGAGCATCCCTCCCTCCTACTGAGATCTCTGAAACCTTTCCGGATGAGCAATTGTTTGCTATTTAGGAAGCTCTGTGGTTTGAAGACATTGCAAACTATAAGACACAAGGTTCTCCTTCTATAACCATGGAGAGGAAGCATGAAAAGCTTCTCTCACTGCAGAGTCAACCAAAGCCCCCACATTTAAACTCTAAGTTTGGTGTTGGGAGGCCACAACCAAACTCTAAGTTTGGTGTTGGGAGGTTTCAACCTTGCTCTGATTATCTGTGAGGCTCCATGAGAGCTCACTGTCAAGCTATTGACATTAAAGAAGCGCTTGTTGGGAGGCAACCCAATGTTATTTAATTATATCTATTTATTTTCCATGGCTATTTTATGTTTTCTTTAGGTTGATGATCATGTGAAGTCACAAAAATAAATGGAAAATCAAAAACAGAATGAAAAACAGCACGAAAAATAGCACACCCTGGAGCAAGATCATTCTGGCGTTTAAACGCCAGAAACAAGCATCAGTCTGGCGTTAAACGCCAGAAACAGGCTACATTTGGGCGTTTAACGCCAGAAACAGGCAGCAGTCTGGCGTTAAACACCAGGATTGCACAGTAGGGGCATTTTATACGCCTAATTGGAGCAGGGATGCTAAATCCTTGACCCCATTAGATCTGTGGACCCCACAGGATCCCCACCTACCTCACCATTCAAATTCAAACCATTTCCCTCCCAAACCCACCCATTCACACACTTCCATCTCCTCCATCTTCTCCACTTCTTTCTTCTTTTGCTCGAGGACGAGCAAACCTTTTAAGTTTGGTGTGGTAAAAGCATTGCTTTTGGTTTTCCATCACTCAGAGGTAGAGCAATTGACTGCAGATCAAAGAGCTATGAGGAAAGAGCAACAAAGGTAAGGAAGAAACATAGAGGAGCTCAAGAGCACCATTGGTCCTTCAAGAAGAGGAAGATGCCACCCTCATTAAGGTGGACCCATTCCTTAATCTCCTTGTTCTTATTTTCCTATTTTTCATTTACTATGCTTCATGTTTAATTATGTTTGTGTCTTCACTATATGATCACTAGTATCTAAGTGTCTATGCCTTAAAGATATGAATGTCCTATGAATCCATCACCTTTCTTAAATGAAAATTATTTTCTGAAAAAGAAAAAGAAGTACATGAATTTCGATTTTTAAAATAGTTTAAATATTTTGATGTGGTGGCAATACCTTTTGTTTTCTGAATGAATGCTTGAACAGTGCATATGTCTTTTGAATTTGTTATTTCTGAATGTTAAAATTGTTGGCTCTTGAAAGAATAATGAAAAAGGAGAAATGTTATTTGATAATCTTAAAAATCATAAAAATGATTCTTGAAGCATGAAAAAGCAGTGAAGAACAAAGCTTGCAGAAAAAATAACGAAAAAAAAAATAGAAAAAGCAAGCAGAAAAAGCCAAAAGCTCTTAAAACCAAAAGGCAAGAGCAAAAAGCCAGTAGCCCTTAAAACCAAAAGGCAAGGGTAAATAAAAAAGATCCCAAGGCTTTGAGCATCAGTGGATAGGAGGGCCTAAAGGAATAAAATCCTGGCCTAAGCAGCTAAACCAAGTTGTCCCTAACCATGTGCTTGTGGCGTGAAGGTGTCAAGTGAAAACTTGAGATTGAGCGGTTAAAGTCAAGGTCCAAAGCAAAAGAAGAGTGTGCTTAAGAACCCTGGACACCTCTAATTGGGGACTCTAGCAAAGCTGAGTCACAATCTGAAAAGGTTCACCCAGTTATGTGTCTGTGGCATGTATGTATCCGGTGGTAATACTGGAAAACAGAGTGCTTAGGGCCACGGCCAAGACTCCTAAAGTAGCTGTGTTCAAGAATCAACATACTGAACTAGGAGAATCAATAACACTATCTAAATTCTGAGTTCCTATAGATGCCAATCATTCTGAACTTCAAAGGATAAAGTGAGATGCCAAAACTGTTCAGAAGCAAAAAGCTAATAGCCCCGCTCATCTAATTAACACTGATCTTCATAGATATCTTTGGAATTCATTGTATATTCACTTCTTTTTATCCTACTTTGTTTTTAGTTGCTTGGGGACAAGCAACAATTTAAGTTTGGTGTTGTGATGAGCGGATAATTTATACGCTTTTTGGCATTGTTTTTACTTAGTTTTTAGTATGATTTAGTTAGTTTTTAGTATATTTTTATTAGTTTTTAATTAAAAATCACATTTCTGGACTTTACTATGAGTTTGTGTTTTTTTCTATGATTTCAGGTATTTTCTGGCTGAAATTGAGGGAGCTGAGCAAAAATCTGATTCAGGCTGAAAAAGGACTGCTGATGCTGTTGGATTCTGACCTCCCTGCACTCAAAGTGAATTTTATGGAGCTACAGAACTCCAAATGGCGCGATTCCAATTGTTTTGGAAAGTAGACATCCAGGGCTTTCCCGCAATATATAATAGTTGATACTTTGCTCAAGGATAGACGACGTAAACTGGCGTTCAACACCAGCTCTCTGCCCAATTCTGGAGTCCAGCGCCAAAAACAAGTTGCAAGTTGGAGTTCAATGCCAGAAAAGGATCCAAAGCTGGCGTTGAACGCCCAAAACAGCCCTATGCACGTGAGAAGCTTTAGTCTCAGCCCCAGCACACATCAAGTGGGCCCCAGAAGTGGATTTCTGTACCATCTATCATAGTTTACTCATTTTCTGTAAACCTAGGTTACTAGTTTAGTATTTAAACAACTTTTAGAGATTTATTTTGTATCTCATGACATTTTTAGATCCTAACTTTGTACTCTTTGATGGCATGAGTCTCTAAACTCTATTGTTGGGGGTGAGGAGCTCTGCAGCGTCTTGATGAATTAATGCAATTATCTCTGTTTTCACGAGTTGTGAAACGTGTGATTCATAATTCGTGCACCAATTTGCATTTTATTTTATTTTGCTACTATGAGCTGCATGTTTCTTTCGTCAAATTACGCATTCACTTCCTGATCCGTGCTTGCTATTATTCGATCCTGAAATTGAAAGGACTATTTCATGAATAAGGCGAGAACAGCGTCGGTTAGTCCGCTCTGAGGGCGGATCTGAAAGTGAACTTGAGGAAGAAACCAGCTCCTGTTCTATTGATTCGGTTGTTTTACGTGCAGAAGACATGGCAGCTAGGAGAGTTACCATCCAGGAGGAAGGAGCCCCGGATTTTACAATGCAACCGTTTCAAGCGCATCATCCAGCGGTAGCTACAGATTTTGAAATAAAGACCGCACTACTAAATTTGATGCCCAAGTTTCATGGCCTACCTACTCAAGAGCCTATTAAGCACTTGAGATATTTCCAGGCAACCTGTTCTACTGTCAGGCGTGATGGTACTGATGAAACTTAAATTTTGCTAAAAGCTTTCCCGTTTTCTCTTGAGGGAAAAGCAAGAGAGTGGTACTACACTCAACCTCTAGCAAATGTATCCAACTAGGATACACTCAGAAAGGAGTTTTTGGAGAAATTCTTTCCATCTGAAGTTACTGATAAACTGAGGAAGGATATTTCCACAATTGTTCAGGATGACAATGAGACTCTCTTTGAATACTGGGAGCGCTTTAATAATCTTCTGGAAGCATGCCTCCACCACATGATTAACAAGATAGTGTTACTTAGCTATATCACACAGGGCATGAGGCCCCAAGATAAGACCACATTGGAAAGTGCTAGCAATGGGTCTATGAAGAAGTACAAGACCACTGATGAGGCTTGGCAATTGATCAGTGATTTAGCTGAATCTACTAGGAACCACAGACAAAAGCAAGGCCGTTCAAAAGCCGTTGCAGAAGTATCCTCTAGCAGAGAGACTTCTGCTCTAGCTCAGAGAATATGTGAGATGACCAACTTCCTGAAGCAGATGCAATTGAATCAACAACAAGCTCAGCAAGCTCAACCTCCTTCGCCACAGCAAAACCAACAATTAGTCCCGCAAAGAATTTGCGGAATCTGTGCTGATTATAGCCATTACACTGATGAATGCCCGCAGCTCCAACAAGAAGACAACATGGTCGCATCCACTCATAACTTCTATGACCGCCCCAACCAAGGGTACAATCAAAGTGGAAATAATTACCATGGATGGTAGGACAATTCTAACCAGAATTGGAGGGACAACAATAACAGAGGAGGCCAAGATAATCAGGGAAATCAGAGGTGAAATAATAACAACAACAGGCAGCTGAATCAACCTTACAGAGCACCTCACCTGAGGCAAAACCAACGACCACAGAACAATCAACAGCAGACCTCTCAATTTACTCATTCTTCTTTTTCTCCTAATGAAGAGCTACTACAATCTTTTGAGCGAAGACAACAGACCATGGAAAATAACATCATGAATAGTATTAATGCCAGTCTGAATGGTCTCACCTCTACTTTGCAAGCTCTTATGTCACAGATTGGATCAACGTAAAATTCCAGTAACCAACCTTCAAGCTCCACTGGAATCCCCTCTCAACCAATACCAAATCCAAAGGGAGGCCTTAATGGCATCACCCTAAGGTCTGGAACCACACTGCAGGAGAGGAATCAGGAGGAACCAAGCCCACCAGAACACACCTCAGCTGAAGAGGTAGTAGAAATAGAAGATGTTGAAGAGGAAAAGGACATACAGGACATAGCTGAAGAAGAAATAGCTCAACCACAGGAGAAAGCACCAAAAGGCGCAAACACAACAGAAAACACTACTCCTATTCCATTTTCACAACTTGCAAGGAAGCCCAGGAAGCAGCTGGAACCCGACCCCAAAATGGTAGAAATATTCAAAAAGGTTGAGGTAACTGTTCCTCTTTTTGATGTTATTCAGCAGGTACCTAAATATGCAAAGTTTCTAAAAGACTTATGTATCCATAAAGACAAAATTAATGAATTAGAAACTATTCCTTTAGGTAGTTCTATATCTACTTTAATGGGAGGATTACCTGAAAAATGTAGTGATCCAGGTCCTTGTATAGTTAGTTGTACTATTGGTGGTGTAATAATTTATGATTGCATGTGTGATTTAGGAGCATGTGACAGTATAATGCCTTTGTCTATATATGATATTTTGAGGCTCCCTCCCTTAAAAAGGTCGGCAGATCGTTTTGTGTTAGCAGATAAAAGCATTATTACAGTGGCTGGAGTTGCTGAAGATGTTTTGGTGAACATTAAAGGGCTTACATTTCCCACTGATTTTTATATCTTAGAGATGCCCCATAATGATTCAGATAAGCCATCATCAATCCAACTTGGAAGACCATTCCTGAAGACATCAAAATTCAAATTGGATGCTTTTTGAGGAACATACTCCTTTGAAATAGATGGCCGCATAGTAATCTTCAATCTGAATAGAGTCATTGACAACCCCCCAGAAGATCGTTCTATCTTCCAGTGTGATGTCATAGATGAAAGTGTAGCTGAAATTCACAAGGAAGAGTTTGAAGAGAGGCACACTGGACAAGGTCCAAATGTGGGGACCCTTTTAACTGACAATGAGGGCACTTCGCCATTTTCACAAGCCCCAGATAATCCAGAGCCTACTCATGATCAGAAGTTAGAATTGAAACCCCTCCCTCTGCATCTCAAATATGCTTATCTCAAAGATGAGCAAAGGTTTCCAGTTATCATTGCAAGGGAACTTACTTCTCAACAAGAAGAGCAGTTACTTGATTGTATTAGGACTTGTGGTATCTAATAATGGCATTTCTGTAGACCCAGCAAAGGTGAATGTTATTTCTAGTTTACCTTACCCCTCTTCTGTGAGGAAAGTCCGTTCGTTCCTTGGCCATGCAGGTTTTTACAGGAGATTTATTAAGGACTTTAGTAAGGTCACACTTCCCTTATCCAGATTACTGCAGAAGGATATTGAGTTCGAGTTCAGTGAGGATTGCAAACAAGCGTTTGATAAGCTGAAGACTGCTCTGACTCAAGCTCCAATTGTGAGAGAACCAGATTGGAGCCAGCCGTTTGAAATCATGTGCGATGCTTCCAACCATGCAGTAGGAGCAGCGCTGGCTCAGCGTGAAGGTAAGGATCCTTTCGTTATTGCTTATGCGTCTAAGACTTTAGACACTGCCCAGTCCAACTATACTACTACTGAGAAAGAGCTTCTTGCTATTTTTTTGCTCTGGATAAATTCTGAGCTTATTTACTTGGTACTAGAGTAGTAGTGTATTCGGACCATGCAGCTTTAAAGTATCTATTAGCTAAAAAGGAATCCAAACCAAGACTCATACGTTGGATACTGCTGTTACAAGAATTTGATTTATAAATAAAGGATAGGAGTGGTAATCAGAATTTAGTGGTAGACCACTTGAGTCGCCTTGAGCATATTAAGGATGATTCTACTCTTATAGATGATAATTTTCCTTTTGATAACCTGCAAGCAGTATCTGAGGTAGTCCCTTGGTATGCACCTGTTGCTAATTATTTAGTTAGCCGCACATTTCCTCCAAATTTTTCTAAGCATCAAAGAGACAAGCTGAAAAGTGAGTCTAAATATTATATATGGGATGACCCATATTTATGGAGATGTGGCACTGATCAAGTAATTAGATGTTGTGTGCCTCAATCAGAATTCCAGTCCATTTTAGAGGCCTGTCACTCATCTGAGAGTGGAGGACATTTTGGTCCTCAAAGAACAGCTAGAAAGATCTTAGACTGTGGATTCTGGTGGCCTACTCTTTTTAGAGACGCTTTTGAGTTTTGTAAATCTTGTCTCCTATGCCAGAAATTTGGTAATATATTAAGGAGGGATGAGATGCCTCAACAAATTATGCTTTTCTGTGAAATTTTTGATGTTTGGGGCATTGACTTCATGGGTCCATTTCCAAATTCTAATGGATATTTTTATATATTGTTAGCTGTAGATTATGTTTCCAAATGGGTGGAAGAAATTCCTACCCGCACTGATGATGTTAACACTGTTGTTTCCTTTGTGAGAAACCAGGTAAGTTGAGATTAAGATGGGAAGGTCCATACAGAGTAGAGAAGGCCGAACCGTACGGAGTTTATCACCTAAGCCATCCCTCAAGCTCTGAACTCATTAAGGTTAATGGACAACGCCTGAAGCTATACCATAGCGAGCTGATGCAGAGAAACAAGGAGCTTGAGATCTTCCTCTTGGAAGATTCCCACATAGCAGAAGATTGAGCTCGTGGAGCGTCCAACTTACGGACGTTAAAGCAAAGTGCTAGGTGGGAGACAACCCACCATTGTATGATCGTTCTTTTCTTTATTTTTAGTTTTTCGTATTCAATAACTCTTCTCTTTCTTAGTACTTTCGTGCATCTGCATTTACATGTTTTTATTTCCATTTAAAAAAAAAAATTTCCGCTACGTGACGCGATCGCATCAGCGACGCGTCCGCGTCGTAAGGAGAGTAAAGAAAAATAAAGATGAACAAAAAGTCACGCTGGAGCGTGGCTGGAGGCGTGCCAATAGCACAAATCAACCCACGCGACTGCGTCGCTGACGCGTTCGCATCGCATGGGAATCATGGCCTCCCACGCGACCACGTGCCCCACGCGGCCGCGTGCCCTGAGTTTTCGACGTAAAAGGGTGCACAATGAAATATTGTGCGAAAGTGATGCTGGATTGGTGCTGGAAGCACAATCCTTATCACGTGACCGAATCTCCGACGCGGCCGTGTCATCCATTTTCTGGCGCACACTCACGCGATCACGTGACCGACGCGATTGCGCCGTCCCAATTTTGGCAAATAAATTAATTTGAACAGAGAGTTCTGCTAGTGCGAGGCTGCACTCGCGCCAGAAGCATAACATGGGTCACGCGACCGCGTGACCGACGCGATCACGTCACCATACTTGAAGCGCATCCACGCGAACGCATGCCCCACGCGGCCGCGTCGCATGCGCCGCACAGCTCAACCTAAAATTGCCACATATCTTATCTTTCTCTCCTCCAAATCCTAATTTTTCTTTTCCCTTCTTATTTCTTCCTTCTCCCTTCTTCCTTGTATCTCACCTATCACTCTCTCTCTCTCTCACCTCCATTACCAAGGTTCTATTTTCTTCTTCCTTCTTCTCTTTTCTATCATATTATATATTATTTTATATATTATTTTTGTTTTCATTATTCATATTTTCCTTCTTCTTCTTTTTCTTTTTTTTACATGGTATTAGAAATTTATTTGAGTCATTATTCCTCATTATATGCTTGTGGATTGTTGCAATTTATTTGACAACTATTATTTTTTAGGGATTGCTTGCATGTTCACCTTCATACTTTCTATATCTTATTTACCATGCATGCCATGTGTTTGTGAAAAAGCCCATATAGCATTATGCACTTTTCTACATTACTTTACTCTACTATTCAATGCTTGCTTTTCACAAATTCTCTTTACTATTGTTTTAATTGAATTTAATTGTCAATACATCCAATATTGCTACCTTTGTTGAGCCGCAAATTGAACGAAGACAATGGGGTTTCCTACGGAGACAGCCAAGGCAAGTCAATCTTTCTTGGGTAGTTGAGTTCTACTCTAACTTCTACATGCCAACCCTGCAGTCTGTTTATGTCCGGCAGAAGCAAGTCCCCATCACAGAAGAGGCCATTCAGCAAGCTCCGAGTCTTCCCCCTAATCCAAAAGGAATGGACGCCTTCCAAAAAGCCGCACTTAAGCGCCAGAGGTACCAATTTGACTGGGACTCTGTTCTCGGAGTTATCGCATTACCTAAAAGCTGTTGGATCTACGGATACCACTGTACCCACCCTAAGGGAATCTTGGCTTCAGCACTTACCTTGGAGGCTCGCTTCTGGGCACAGATCATGTCCCATTACGTCTTTCCGAGCATTCATGAGTCCTCCTTCACTGCGGACATGGCTGTTCTACTACGGTGTATCCTTACAGACCAACCTCTGCATCTCTCAAGACATATCCGGAATGCTATGATACACGTCCGAATTGCGGGCAACTTACCTTTCCCCGCCTTGGTCTCAGATCTTGTCTCTGCAGCCGGAGTCTCCTACAGAGCTGGGGACACCAAGGCCGTGCTTCTACGGGATGATCAGTATGTCCCTAATGGAAATACCTCAGACTCCCAGTAGCCACTACAAGCCTTCCTACTACTCCAGTTGAAGATAATCCTTCTTCAACACCACAAGCACCTACAACTGATGAATTGCTCCAGCAGATAATCGAAAGGTTGGATCGGCAAGAACAGAAAGAAAAGATGAGAGAGCGCCGTAACGAGCGCCGATTCAAACACCTCAAGGAGCTACTCAAGGGACACTTCAGGGACTCAGATACCCCGGACTCCACTTCTTTTACCAGCACAGGGAGCCATAATGGTCTCGACTGTGGAGATACTGCCACCAGCCCACCCCTGTTCCTGACAGACGGCACCGAGGACGGTGCAAAGCCTTAAGTGTGGGGAGGTCGGTCAGTACCTGACTTCCAGAGGTAATTTCTTTTCCCTAGCACCAATAATTAGGATATTTTAGTTAGATTTTCTTTCTTTTATAGAATAGAATAAATTTCATAGGTTTGGATAGTTGCATGCATGTTCTACTTGATTGAAAAGACAATAAGTTTCTTTTAAGACTCTATCTTTGGAACAAAATTTCACTAATTTTTCAAAATTTTATGATAAATTTGCTTGAGTTGTATTTGGAACATGATATTTGAGCTAAAGAACACATAACCTGTGAAAGATTTGAGCCTTTAAATGGTTACATTATTTAACCATAATTATTTCATTCTTGTGTGTTTACTTCTCTATGATTGTAATCTATATTTTGTTTTATCTTATATGTCTAATATTTATTATATTTGCATGCTTGCACATGATTGAGGCCATTATTTGTTTAAACTCACTTATTCAAATTAAGCCTACCCTTTTCAATTACCTTTGTTAACCACTTTGAGCCATTAAATCCCATTTGTTCTATATTTTACCACATTACTAACCTTAAGCTGAAAAACAATTGTATATCCCAAATTGAATCTTTGGTTAGCTTAAGATAGAATTGTGTGTTCTAACTAAGTATGGGAAATTGTGGGAACAAAAGTTGTTAAGGGAATGTGTCGTGAGAATTTAATGGGAATTTGGACACCTACTCATGTGAAACTATAAGAATTAAAAATCTATGTGCATTGATAAGCTATATTTATTTTAATGTCTATATATATATATATATAAGGGGACAAAATTATCCCAATGTTAAATTCAGAATTCAAAGATCAAGGCACATATGATAGAATCAAATATAAAGTTGATACATGAGTATGGATAGAAAAAGGGAATTCTGGGTAGCTAGGTATGAACTTTAAGATTACATTAAAAATATATAGGTTGGGTTGAAGCTTGGGTTAATTAAAGATTCAATTTTTTAGCTCACCTGTACCTTAGCCCCATTACAACCTTGAAAAGACCTCATGATGTTTGTATTGGTATATTAACTGTTGTTGATTGGTTAGGAGAAGAACAAAAGTTAGAAAGCATGATTAGAGAAGGATAGAGAGATTACCCTATACACTAGAGATTAGAGCGTACATACATTATCAGTGAGGGTTCAATGCTTGAATTTTCATGTTCCCTGCTTTCATGAGCTATCTTCTTGCACTTTTATCTGTTTTATTGTATAATGATAAAATTAGTGGAATTTGATTTGTAATTGTTTTGAAGAGCTTATTTACTTTTGATCAAGTGGGCAAGAATCATATAGTTGCATTTATATATATATATATATATATATATATATATATATATATATATATATATATATATATATATATATATATAGGCTTGCATTGCATTTTATGAGTTTCTACATGTTCATACTTATTTCCTTATCTCCTTCAATTAAGCATGAGGACATGCTAATGTTTTAGTATGGGGAGGTTGATAAACCACTATTTTATGGTTTATATTGTGTTTAATTGTGTGGTTTTATCATGATCCTTACCAACTTATTCATTAAATTAGCATGAAATTATAATTCCTTCCTAAATTTATAACATGTTTGAAAACTGCTTCCTAGAGACTTTAATTATGTATTTTTAATTCTCGTTTATTCCATTCGATGCCGTGATCTGTGTGTTGAGTGTTTCTGACTTTATAGGGCATGAATGAGTTGGAGATTGGAAAGGAAGCTAGCAAAAATGGAAGGAACACAAGAATTTAAGGAGATAACTAGCGAGAAGTGACGCGGTCGCATGGCTCACGCGACCGCGCGAAGGAAAGCAAATCGCAGTGACGCGGCCGCATGGATCACGCGGCCGCGCGGATTGGAAAAGCTCAAGCGACGCGGTAGCGTGGACGATGCGAACGCGTGGCAAGGAAAAGCGCGAATGACGCGTCCGCATGGATGACGCGATTGCGTGACATGTGCGATCTGCATAATCTGCAGAATTTACTGGGGGCGCTTTTGGACCTTATTTCGACCCAGTTTTTGGCCCGAAACAGCAGACTAGAGCCAGAGAATATGCAGAAACAAAAGACAACATTCATTCTACACAATTTTTAGTTTTAGATCTAGTTTTACTCCTTTAGGTTTTTCTCTCTAGGTTTTAGAATTTTAAATTTTAATTGGTCTTAGCATTGGAACATTGAGAAGAGTTATTTCCTCTTGAAGACTTCGTCATTCTAGTTCGTTCTCTTAACTTGGTTTTATTCTTCCATCTTCTTTGCTTTGTTCAATTTTGTCATTTGAATACTTTCATGATTAATTAATACAAGGATTGTTTCTTCCATTTTAATTTATTTTCCATTCCAATAATCATGTCTTCTTTTAATTCCCTTTCATGTGTTATGGATTTATTATTTACAATGAGTGAGTAGTTCCCTCACTTGATGGGGAGTTGATTGAAAGGAACTCTTGAGTTGGAAGGATTGAAAGAAAATTTGTAATTGGGTTAACAGTTGGATTGTTATCTAATCACCAACACCAATCCCTTTGAACTAAGTGGGTTGCAACTCGTGAACAGATCTAGCATTCCAACTTGTTTGACTTTCCTTTACCTAGTAAAGGATAACTAAACAGAACAACCATTAATTATAAATTAATCTTGAAATCATCCCATCAATAATAGAGATTCCAACTAATCAACTCCCAGTCAAGGCTTTTATTCATATTATTTGAATCTTCTCAATTTAATTTTCCACCTACTTAACTCAATTTTTTGGAACATCTGATTAATAAAATAGCACACTTTTCTGCAACTCGTTGGGAGACGACCTGGGACTTAAATTCCCAGTAATTTTTAATTTAAACTCTCTGTGACATATTTCTAAATTGATAGGCAGATTTTCGGTGAGTTAAGAACTATACTTGCAACGTAACTATTTTAATAATTTTTAATTCACCAACTTCTGTTCCTCATCAATTTTTGGCGCCGTTGCCGTGGAGTTGCAATAGAGTGCTAAAGTTATTAATTAGAATTTATTTATTTGCATTTTATTTTATTTTGCTACTATGAGCTGCATGTTTCTTTCGTCAAATGACGCGTTCACTTCCTGATCCGTGCTTGCTAATATTCGATCCTGAAATTGAAAGGACTATTTCACGAATAAGGCGAGAACAGCGTCGGTTAGTCCGCTCTGAGGGCGGATCTGAAAGTGAACTTGAGGAAGAAACCAGCCCCCGTTCTACTGATTCGGTTGTTTTACGTGCAGAAGACATGGCAGCTAGGAGAGTTACCATCCCGGAGGAAGGAGCCCCTGATTTTACAATGCAACCGTTTCAAGCGCATCATCCAGCGGTAGCTACAGATTTTGAAATAAAGACCGCACTACTAAATTTGATGCCCAAGTTTCATGGCCTACCTGCTCAAGAGCCTATTAAGCACTTGAGAGATTTCCAGGCAGCCTGTTCTACTGTCAGGCGTGATGGTACTGATGAAACTTCAATTTTGCTGAAAGCTTTCCCGTTTTCTCTTGAGGGAAAAGCAAGAGAGTGGTACTACACTCAACCTCTAGCAAATGTATCCAACTAGGATACACTCAGAAAGGAGTTTTTGGAGAAATTCTTTCCATCTAAAGTTACTGATAAACTGAGGAAGGATATTTCCACAATTGTTCAGGATGACAATGAGACTCTCTTTGAATACTGGGAGCTTTTCAATAATCTTCTTGAAGCATGCCTCCACCACATGATTGACAAGATAGTGTTACTTAGCTATATCACGTAGGGCATGAGGCCCCAAGATAAGACCACATTGGAAAGTGCTAGCAATGGGTCTATGAAGAAGTACAAGACCACTGATGAGGCTTGGCAATTGATCAGTGATTTAGCTGAATCTACTAGGAACCACAGACAAAAGCAAGGCCGTTCAAAAGCCGTTGCAGAAGTATCTTCTAGCAGAGAGACTGCTGCTCTAGCTCAGAGTATATGTGAGATGACCAACTTACTGAAGCAGATGCAATTGAATCAATAACAAGCTTAGCAAGCTCAACCTCCTTCGCCACAGCAAAACCAACAATTAGTCCCGCAAAGAATTTGCAGAATCTGTGCTGATTATAGCCATTACACTGATGAATGCCCGCAGCTCCAACAAGAAGACAACATGGTGGCATCCACTCATAACTTCTATGACCGCCCCAACCAAGGGTACAATCAAAGTGGAAATAATAACCATGGATGGTAGGACAATTCTAACCAGAATTGGAGGGACAACAATAACAGAGGAGGCCGAGATAATCAGGGAAATCAGAGGTGAAATAATAACAACAACAGGCAGCAGAATCAACCTTACAGAGCACCTCACCTGAGGAAAAACCAACGACCACAGAACAATCAACAGCAGACCTCTCAATTTACTCATTCTTCTTTATCTCCTAATGAAGAGCTACTGCAATCTTTTGAGCGAAGACAACAGACCATGGAAAATAACATCATGAATAGTATTAATGCCAGTCTGAATGGTCTCACCTCTACTTTGCAAGCTCTTATGTCACAGATTGGATCAACACAAAATTCCAGTAACCAACCTTCAAGCTCCACTGGAATCCCCTCTTAACCACTACCCAATCCAAAGGGAGGCCTTAATGCCATCTCCCTAAGGTCTGGAACCACACTGCAGGAGAGGAATCAGGAGGAACCAAGCCCACCAGAACACACCTCAGCTGAAGAGGTAGTAGAAATAGAAGATGTTGAAGAGGAAAAGGACATACAGGACATAGCCGAAGAAGAAATAGCTCAACCACAGGAGAAAGCACCAAAAGGCGCAAAAACAACAGAAAACACTACTCCTATTCCATTTCCACAACTTGCAAGGAAGCCCAGGAAGCAGCTGGAACCCGACCCCAAAATGGTAGAAATATTCAAAAAGGTTGAGGTAACTGTTCCTCTTTTTGATGTTATTCAGCAGGTACCTAAATATGCAAAGTTTCTAAAAGACTTATGTATCCATAAAGACAAAATTAATGAATTAGAAACTATTCCTTTAGGTAGCTCTATATCT
>NC_029790.2:73164801-73186953 GCF_000816755.2 Arachis ipaensis
TGAGGGCACTTCGCCATTTTCACAAGCCCCAGATAATCCAGAGCCTACTCATGATCAGAAGTTAGAATTGAAACCCCTCCCTCCGTATCTCAAATATGCTTATCTCAAAGATGAGCAAATGTTTCCAGTTATCATTGCAAGGGAACTTACTTCTCAACAAGAAGAGCAGTTACTTGATATGCTGAGGAAGCATAAGAAGGCAATTAGGTGGAGCTTGGCAGACATAGTAGGCATCAACCCTCAAGTATGTGAGCACAGAATATTTTTAGAAGAGGGAGCAAGACCTGTCCGTCAACCCTAAAGAAGATTGAATCCCACCATCTTGGAAGTTGTCAAAAAAGAAGTGACCAGACTATTGGAAGCCGGTATCATATATCCCATTTCAGACAGTGAATGGGTAAGCCCGGTACAAGTGGTGCCCAAGAAGTCTGGAGTCACTACAGTGAAGAATGAGCATGGAGAGCTCATACCAACTAGAGTTCAGAATGCTTGGAGAGTCTGTATTGATTACAGGCGTCTCAACCAAGCTACCCGTAAGGATCACTACCCACTTCCATTCATTGATCAAATGCTGGATCGCCTGGCAAGTAAATCACATTAATGCTTTTTAGATGGTTACACAGGTTATTTCAGATTCATATAGCTCATGAGGATCAGGAAAAGACTACTTTTACATGTCCTTTTGGGACTTATGCTATTAAGGATGATTCTACTTTTATAGATGATAATTTTTCTTTTGATAACCTGCAAGCAGTATCTGAGGTAGTCCCTTGGTATGCACCTGTTGCTAATTATTTAGTTAGCCGCACATTTCCTCCAAATTTTTCTAAGCATCAAAGAGACAAGCTGAAAAGCGAGTCTAAATATTATATATGGGATGACGCATATTTATGGAGATGTGGCGCTGATCAAGTAATTAGACGTTGTGTGACTCAATCAGAATTCCAGTCCATTTTAGAGGCCTGTCACTCATCTGAGAGTGGGGGACATTTTGGTCCTCAAAGAACAGCTAGAAAGATCTTAGACTGTGGATTCTGGTGGCCTACTCTTTTTAGAGACGCTGTTGAGTTTTGTAAATCTTGTCTCCCATGCCAGAAATTTGGTAATGTATCTAGGAGGGATGAGATGCCTCAACAAATTATACTTTTCTGTGAAATTTTTGATGTTTGGGGCATTGACTTCATGGGTCCATTTCCAAATTCTAATGGATATTTTTATATATTGTTAGCTATGGATTATGTTTCCAAATGGGTGGAAGAAATTCCTACCCGCACTGATGATGTTAACACTGTTGTTTCCTTTGTGAGAAACCATATTATATGTCGCTTCGGATCACCACGAGCAATCGTGAGCGATCAAGGCACCCATTTTTGTAACAGGAGACTAACAAGATTAATGAAGAAGCATGGGATAATTCATAAAGTTGCAATAGCTTACCATCCCCAAACTAATGGGCAAGCCGAGGTGTCAAATAGAGAAATTAAGCGTATCTTGCAAAAGATAGTAAAGCCTCATAGAAAAGACTGGAGCACCAGGCTACAAGATGCACTCTGGGCATATAGAACAGCATACAAGACAACCATTGGGATGAGTCCTTTCCGCTTGGTTTATGGAAAAGCTTGTCATCTCCCAGTTGAAGTAGAACACAGAGCTTTTTGGGCAGTTAAGGAGTGCAACATGGGAATTGAGAAAGCCGGAGCTGAAAGGAAGTTGCAACTGCAGGAACTAGAGAGCCTTCGCCTAGAAGCTTATGAAAACTCCAGAATAAACAAGGAAAAGATGAAGGTTGTACATTACCAAAACATCAAGAAGAAAGAGTTCCAACCTGGGGATTTAGTCCTCCTTTACAAATCTCGACTATGGCTCATGCCAGGTAAGTTGAGATCAAGATGGGAAGGTCCAAACAGAGTAGAGAAGGCCGAACCGTACGGAGTTTATCACCTAAGCCATCCCTCAAGCTCTGAACTCATTAAGGTTAATCGACAACTCCTGAAGCTATACCATGGCGAGAAGATGCAGAGAAACAAAGAGCTTGAGATCTTCCTCTTGGAAGATCCCCACATAGCAGAAGATTGAGCTCGTGGAGCGTCCAACTTACGGACGTTAAAGCAAAGTGCTAGGTGGGAGACAACCCACCATGGTATGATCGTTCTTTTCTTTATTTTTAGTTTTTCGTATTCAATAACTCTTCTCTTTCTTAGTACTTTCGTGCATCTGCATTTACATGTTTTTATTTCCATTTAAAAAAAAAAATTTCCGCTACGCGACGCGATCGCATCAGCGACGCGTCCGCGTCGTAAGGAGAGTAAAGAAAAATAAAGATGAACAGAAAGTCACGCTGGAGCGTGGCTGGAGGCGTGCCAATAGCACAAATCAACCCACGCGACTGCGTCGCTGACGCGTTCGCATCGCATGGGAATCATGGCCTCCCACGCGACCGCGTGCCCTGAGTTTTCGACTTAAAAGGGTGCACAATGAAATATTGTGCGAGAGTGATGCTGGATTTGTGCTGGAAGCACAATCCTTATCACGCGACCGCGTCGCCGACGCGGCCGTGTCATCCATTTTCTGGCGCACACTCACGCGATCGCGTGACCCACGCGATCGCGCCGTCCCAATTTTGGCAAATAAATTAATTTGAACAGAGAGTTGTGCTGGTGCGAGGCTGCACTCGCGCCAGAGGCATAACATGGGTCACGCGACCGCGTGACCGACGCGATCACGTCACTCTACTTGAAGCGCATCCACGCGAATGCGTGCCCCACGCGGCCGCGTCGCATGCGCCGCACAGCTCAACCTAAAATTGCCACATATCTTATCTTTCTCTCCTCCAAATCCTAATTTTCCTTTTCCCTCCTTATTTCTTCCTTCTCCCTTCTTCCTTCTATCTCACCTTCTTCTTCTTTTTCTTTTTTTTACATGGTATTAGAAATTTATTTGAGTCATTATTCTTCATTATATGCTTGTGGATTGTTGCAATTTGTTTGACAACTATTATTTTTAAGGGATTGCTTGCATGTTCACCTTCATACTTTCTATATTTTATTTACCATGCAAGCCATGTGTTTGTGAAAAAGCCCATATAGCATTATGCACTTTTCTACATTACTTTACTCTACTATTCAATGCTTGCTTTTCACAAATTCTCGTTGAGTTATACTCTAACTTCTACATGCCAACCCTGCAGTCTGTTTATGTCCGGCAGAAGCAAGTCCCCATCACAGAAGAGGCCATTCACCAAGCTCTGAGTCTTCCCCCTATTCCAAATAGAATGGATGCTTTCCAAGAAGCCGCACTTAAGCGCCAGAGGTACCAATTTGACTGGGACTCTATTCTCGGAGTTATCACATTACCTGGAAGCTGTTGGATCTACGGATACCACCGTACCCGCCCTAAGGGAATCTTGGCTTCAGCACTTACCTTGGAGGCTCGCGTCTGGGCACAGATCATGTCCCATTACGTCTTTCCGAGCATTCATGAGTCCTCCTTCACTGCGGACATGGCTGTTCTACTATGGTGCATCCTTACAGACCAACCTCTGCATCTCTCAAGACATATCCGGAATGCTATGAAAAACGTACAAATTGTGGGTAACTTACCTTTCCCCGCCTTGGTCTCAGATCTTGTCTCTGCAGCCAGAGTCTCCTACAGAGCTGGGGACACCAAGGTCGTGCTTCCACGAGATGATCAGTATGTCCCTAATGGAAATACCTCAGACTCCCAGTAGCCACTACAAGCCTTCCTATTACTCCAGTTGAAGATAATCCTTCTTCAACACCACAAGCACCTACAACTGATGAATTGCTCCAGCAGATAATCGAAAGGTTGGATCGGCAAGAACAGAAAGAAATGATGAGAGAGCGCCGTAATGAGCGCCGATTCAAACACCTCAAGGAGCTACTCAAGGGACACTTCAGGGACTCGGATACCCCGGACTCCACTTCTTTTACCAGCACAGGAAGCCATAATGGTCTCGACTGTGGAGATACTGCCACCAGCCCACCCCTGTTCCTGACAGACGGCACCGAGGACGGTGCAAAGCCTTACGTGTGGGGAGGTCGGTTAGTACCTGACTTTCAGAGGTAATTGTTTTTCCCTAGCACCAATAATTAGGATATTTTAGTTAGATTTTCTTTCTTTTATAGAATAGAATAAATTGCATAGGTTAGGATAGTTGCATGCATGTTCTACTTGATTGAAAAGACAATAAGTTTCTTTTAAGACTCTATCTTTGGAACAAAATTTCACTAATTTTTCAAAATTTTATGATAAATTTGCTTTTGTTGTATTTGGAACATGATATTTGAGCTAAAGAACACACATCCTGTGAAAGATTTGAGCCTTTATATGGTTACATTATTTAACCATAATTATTTCATTCTTGTGTGTTTACTTCTCTATTATTGTAATCTATATTTTGTTTTATCTTATATGTCCAATATTTATTATATTTGCATGCTTGCACATGATTGAGGCCATTATTTGTTTAAACTCACTTATCCAAATTAAGCCTACCCTTTTCAATCACCTTTGTTAACCACTTTGAGCCATTAAATCCCATTTGTTCTATATTTTAACACATTACTAACCTTAAGCTGAAAAATAATTGTATATCCCAAATTGAATCTTTGGTTAGCTTAAGATAGAATTGTGTGTGCTAGTTAAGTATGGGAAATTGTGGGAACAAAAGTTGTTAAGGGAATCTGTCATGAGAATTTAATGGGAATTTGGATACCTACTCATGTGAAACTATAAGAATTAAAAATCTATGTGCATTGATAAGCTTTATTTAAAAAAAAATCAAAATCAATAAATAAGGGGACAAAATTACGCATGGCTCACGCGACCACGCGAAGGAGAGCGATTTGCAGTGATGCGGCCACATGGCTCACGCGGCCGCACGGATTGGAAAAGCTCAAGCGACGCGGTAGCGTGGACGATGCGAACGCGTGGCAAGGAAAAGCGCGAATGACGCGTCTGCATGGATGACGCGATCGCGTGACATGTGCGATTGATGAGCGGATAATTTATACGCTTTTTGGCATTGTTTTTAGTATGTTTTTAGTAGGATCTAGTTACTTTTAGGGATGTTTTCCTTAGTTTTTATGTTAAATTCACATTTCTGGACTTTACTATGAGTTTTTGTGTTTTTCTGTGATTTCAGGTATTTTTTGGCTGAAATTGAGGGACTTGAGCAGAAATCAGATTCAGAGGTTGAAAAAGGGCTTCATACCAACAATCTCCGTGGGATTCGACCCTTACTCACGTAAGGTATTACTTGGACGACCCAGTGCACTTGCTAGTTAGTTGTATCGAAGTTGTGACAATTATGAATTAAGCTCAAAGCACCAAGCTTTGGAGCCATTACCAGGGATTGTTTGAGCCTGGACATCACAATTTCGTGCACCAGCGATCTGCATAATCTGCAGAATTCGCTGGGGGCAATTTTGGACCTTATTTCGACCCAGTTTTTGGCCCGGAACAGCAGACTAGAGCCAGAGAATATTCAGAAACAAAAGACAACATTCATTCTACACAGTTTTCAGTTTTAGATCTAGTTTTACTCCTTTAGGTTTTTCTCTCTAGGTTTTAGAATTTTAATTTTTAATTGGTCTTAGCATTGGAACATTGAGAAGAGTTATTTCCTCATCAAAACTTCGTCATTCTAGTTCGTTCTCTTAACTTGGTTTTATTTTCCATGTTCTTTGCTTTGTTCAATTTTGTCATTTGAATACTTTCATGATTAATTAATACAAGGATTGTTTCTTCCATTTTAATTTATTTTCCATTCCAATAATCATGTCTTCTTTTAATTCCCTTTCATGTGTTATGGATTTATTATTTACAATGAGTGAGTAGTTCCCTCACTTGATGGGGAGTTGATTGAAAGGAACTCTTGAGTTGGAAGGATTGAAAGAAAATTTGTAATTGGGTTAACTGTTGGATTGTTATCTAATCACTAACACCAATCCCTTTGAACTAAGTGGGTTGCAACTCGTGAACAGATCTAGCATTCCAACTTGTTTCACTTTCCTTTACCTAGTAAAGGATAACTAAACAGAACAACCATTAATTATAAATTAATCTTGAAATCATCCCATCAATATAGAGATTCCAACTAATCAACTCCCAGTCAAGGCTTTTATTCATATTATTTGAATCTTCTCAATTTAATTTTCCACCTACTTAACTCAACTTTTTGGAACATCTGATTAATAAAATATCACACTTTTCTGCAACTCGTTGGGAGATGACCTGGGACTTAAATTCCCAGTAATTTTTAATTTAAACTATCTGTGACATATTTCTAAATTGATAGGCAGATTTTCGGTAAGTTAAGAACTATACTTGCAACGTAACTATTTTAATAATTTTTAATTCACCAACTTCTGTGCCTCATCAATGATATTCTATGAGTTCGAGGATCGTTACGTTTACGAGGATCCAGTGTACTATGGTTACTACATTTTGAGTGCGGAGCCTCGTATGAGACGTTACGTGTTGCAAAATTGCCCTTTTCAACATCCTCTGTCTACTCTACTTTTTGATCCTGACGCACCCTACGACTTTTCCTTGTCCTGGTTACTGCCTGATGCACCTGTACATCCTTTTCCTGACGGTCCCGAACACCCTATACTAGCTCAACCTTTGAATGTGGTGGAACCTGAGCCTATCATTTCTGGTGAGTCCGACTCAGCTGGTGACTACGTACCTGTGATACCACCAGAGTGGGACTTTTCCCCTGAGCCGATCCCTGACTTTCCACAGCCTGCTGAGCTGACACTACCAGACGATGGGGTAGCTCCTATTTACGAAAACGGACCTGTGCTCGCGAATGGTTTTGTACATAGTGACAACGGTGCTTCTAGTGGATCTGAGGGTATAGTTGTAGCTACGGATGATGAAAAGGAGAAGGATCCTGAGATAGAGATAGAGCAGGATGAGAAGGTGGACGAGCCTCATGGCGATTCTCTGAACGGCCACGTGTAGAGATAGTTTGACAGTAGAAGGGGTATTCTTTTGATGACGCTCTAGTCTGACATTATCTGATAGTTAGTCTCTCACTTGTGTTAGAACACCTGAGAGCTAGGAGCTATGTAGTGGTTAGGCTAGCCTGGGCGCCAGTTTAGCGGCTTTTTGTATAGGCCAGGCCCTGGGAGTGTCATATATTTATTAGCTACGTAGGTTGACGAGGACGTAAACTGACTTGATCTTGTGTAAATGCTATATGTTGTGTTATGGTGTACATGATGTATATTATCTGCTATATTTCTATATTTCTCTACGCTTGCTTTTATTGCTCTCAATGTATGCTTGGTTATTTTACATTATCATCCGTAGATAGTGAACAAAAAAAATGTTACTCGTAAAATTGGCAACGTTCTAACAAGGAACAGGCTCATATATCAAGTAATAGTTAATAATTAGGAAGAACAAGTTGGTAACACTTAGCTTCTTGTATGACCTTGGCATACTGGGAGTTGGGTCATTACAATTTGGTATCAAAGCAGTTCTTTCCCAAAAGAGCCTGGGGAGTGGACTGACTATGCTTTATTGTATACTCTGCTTGTGTGTCTCATGCTGTTAGGGTATCTTTAAGATACATTTGGCATGAATGTCTATGAGCGCTCATTTTGGAAATGTTCGTGCCTAACTTGAAATATTAAGACTGATCACCTTAATGTTGATTGTTTGGTGTGGATAGGACCATAATGACTGCGAATAGGAAAAGTTTAATCGAGTTTCGAACGACGAATCTCTGCGAGGCACAGCTATCCTCAGAGCTGTTATGATCTCCATGGTTATGGTTATGTCAGATTTAGATGCTGTAAGGAACAAACGCTTATTTTACTTGTGCGGAATCTGGACACAAAGCTAGGATCTACCCAAGAAAATTTGCTCGAAATCCAGTACGAACCCAGCAATAAGGTCGAGTTTTTGCTATGACTGCTGACGATGCTATGCAATCAGACGCCCTGATCCAAGGTCAGTGTTATATGAAAAATCGATTTCTAACTGTACTGTATGACTCGGGTGCATCGCATTCCTTTATTTCTTTAACTGTTGCTCGTGAGTTGGGACTAGATTTCTCTGAGTTAAATTTTAATTTAATTGTCCATACACCTACATCCCAAAATGCTTGAACCAGTTTAGTGTGCCTGCAAGTACCATTTACTATTAGGAACAGGACTTTCATACATAATCTAATCTGTTTGCCTCCATGTGGTCTAGAAGTTATTCTAGGGTTAGATTGGTTATCTAAATATCATGTTTTCCATGATTACTTTGAAGGAACTGCTGTTATTCCATCTGATAGTCCACATACTAAACCATTTCTATCTCATACCTTATATCTAAATTCTGTAAGACTTACCTTAGACGGGAGTGATTGTGAGGGGTATGTTCTGTTAGTGGCTAGCTTGAATGATAGTGAGTTAAGCCTATAACAAATCCAAATGGTAAAGGAATTTCCTGATGTTTTCTTAGATGACATCCCTGAATTTCCTCCTCAGGGAGAGATAGAATTCAGCATTGAACTAGTGCCTGGAACTGGACCAATTTCCATAGCATCGTACCAGATGTCACCATTGGAACTTCTAAAGTTGAAGAAGCAGTTGGATGAGCTACTTGGAAAGAAATTTATTCGTCCTAGTGCATCACCTTGGGGAGCTCCAGTATTGCTAGTAAAGAGGAAGGATGGTAGACTGAGACTTTGCGTAGATTACTGACAGCTAAATAAGGTCACTATTAAGAACAAGTATCCACTTCCACGGATTGATAATTTGATGGATCAGTTGAAAGGTACAACTGTGTTCTCGAAGATTGATTTGTGATCGGGTCATCACCAAATTCGAGAAAGCGAGCTAGATATACCAAAGACTATGCTCAGGACTTAGAAACAATGACGATGCTGGGAATTATGGGAGCAGAAGAACTAGAAGCTGAGACAAAATCGTAATGGTCTATGGAGGTAAAAAAAAAAGGAATTTGTGTGCCTAAGTTTGGGGATTTACGACAAAGGATTCTTGCAGAAGCTTACCAAAGTAGATTTTCTATGCATCCTAGAGTGACAAAGATGTATCAAGATATGAAACAAATGTTCTGGTGGCCGGGCTTAAAGAAAGAGGTAGCTGATTATGTCTCAAAATATTTAACCTGAGAGAAGGTGAAGGTGGAACATCAGAAGCCGTTAGGAACCCTGCAACCCTTGGAAATACCACAATGGAAATGGGAGCAGACCACTATGGATTTTATCACAAGATTGCCAAGAACCTCAATAGGGCATGATGCCATTTGGGTAATTGTGGACAGGTTAACAAAGTCAGCGCACTTCCTTCTAATTCTAGTTGACTATACTTTAGAAAGGCTGGCACGGATATATACTCAAGAAATTGTACGATTGCACGGGATACCTTCGTTAATTGTTTCAGATCGAGATCCGATGTTTACTTCCAGATTCTGGGGAGGTTTCTAGAAAGCGTTGGGAACAGAATTACACATGAGTACAGCATACCATCCTCAGACAGACGGACAATCAGAGCGGACAATCCAGACATTAGAAGACATGCTAAGATCTTGTGTGATGGATAACCAAGGCAGTTGGGATAGGTATTTGCCGTTGGTCGAGTTCGTCTACAACAACAGTTACCAACAAAGTATCGGAATGGCACTATATGAAGCTCTCTACGGAAGAAGATGTCAGACACCATTGTGTTGGAATGACGATGTAGAAGCTAGTGTCTTAGGTCTAGACTTAGTGCAAGAAACTACTGAGAAAATAAAGGGGATTCGCCAGAAGATCTAGACAGCACAGAGCCGTCAAAAGAGCTATGCCGATAATAGACATAGACCCTTATATTTTAGTGAGGGAGACCATGTTTTTCTAAAAGTAACCTCGGCTACTGGAATAGGTAGAGCCCTTAAGACTAAAAAGCTTAACCCTTGATATATAGGACCTTTCCAAATACTTAAAAGACTCGGTCTAGTAGCTTATCAAATAGCCCTTCCTCCTTACTTGTTAAACCTTCGTGATGTTTTTCATGTCTCGCAACTTAAGAAATATATTCCCGATGAGAGTCATGTTCTACAACCGGAAACAGTACAGTTACAAAATGATTTGACATATGAAACATCACCCGTTCAGATCGTAGAAAGAAGTGATAAGCAGCTAAGAGGCAAAACTATTCGCTTAGTCAAAGTAGCATGGGGACCAAGAGGAGAAAAAGAGCATACTTGGGAACTGGAAAATAAGATGAAAGTTGATTACCCGTATCTATTCTCAGGTAACTGAAATTTTGAGGGCAAAATTTTCTTTTAGGAGGGTAGAATGTAACAAACCCGGTTTTCGAGTACGCGAGATCTTTTCTGAAAGTACGGGGAACTCCGGAGGATCAGTAAGGGGAGAAGCTCTGATATATCATCAAGTATCTCAATCCTCATTGTCATTATGTCATCTTTAAGCTAGAACCTTTTATGAGGCAAGCTCGATAACGCAGTGATGAAGAACCTAGTTTTTAAACCGTATCGGTTAGGAGTTTTGATTCGGTTTTTCGTAAATAGTCTCAGTTTGACAAACCAGACTCAATTTATGAGATAAGAGAGATAATAAGATGATATTATCGTTATATTAGTATTAGAAGCTTCTTGAATGATATTATAAGGTTACCTGGTCAGTTTTAGTTAAAAATAGAAAATCGTTTTAAACGGGTTCACAGTTTACTGGTGCAGCTTAGCACCAGCACTCCCTGATGACTTTAGCAATGGTAATGCCTCATCATACATGTTATATTCTCATAATAAATATGTTACTAGTGTCATTTATGCTAGTAACTCAGAAAATAATTTTTAGAGATGTTTTTACAAGTGTTCCGATACATCTAGTTTTAGTAGTTATAGACCTGAGATATTTTAATATTATTTTAATCCACCTCCAAGCCAACCAATCACAACTCACCCTACACCCCCAAGACAATCCAAGGCTGTCTCATTTATTTATTTTGGACGAAAATAACAAGAGAGAAAAGAGAGAAACTTTCATGAACACTTAATCTTCAAAGCTTGATTTCTTCTGAACTAAAACTCAAATCAAAACTCCGATTTCACCAAAATGATCCTCTCTTCCTCCTCTACATAACCATATAACATATCAAGTCTGGAAATAAGGTGAGATGGCTGTCTCCCTCCCTCTTCAATTCGGTTTTCAAGGAAACATGCTTAAACATGTGTTTTCTTGATGTTCTTCCTTAGGAATCATGCTTAACTTGACTTGAGGGCCAAGAAATGTGACTTTCCAGCAAGTCTAAGGTTAGAAATCACCTCCTAATGTGCTGAGGGAGATTTGGTTAGTTGAGGGTTTTTGGAATTAAAGTTGTTCTTGATGTGATTTAGGAGGAAAAAGTGCTTAAGGACCACCTGAAAGTCTAACCGAATTAGGAGCAGCAAAACCAGGTAGGGTTTGACGAAATTAATCTTGATTGATTGTGTTTGAGTTGTGTGATTATGATATGGTTTGGCTGTGCTTGAAATTGATTGTTTATATGATTGATTCTTGTTGAAATTTTGGTGAAATTTTGATGAAATTTGATGATATTCAACTTGAAACTTATGTTCTTCATGGCTGCTGGAAAAAAGAATCCTAATCCTTAAATTGAGGTTCAATTTGTGTTAAAATCATGTAGAAAATATGGGGTTTTAGTGGCTGCTAATTTAATTTGAATTATGGTAAAAATCGGTTGCTGAAAAGACTGAAAAACGGATAAAAACAGAGAAAGAATCTGAAGAATATACGAAGAACACGAAGAACACTTTGAGTGTGGTGAAGAACATTGAAGAACACCTTTTAGACCTTAGAAAGGGCAAGGAAGTAAATATTTTGGTATTTGGGGGGGTTATTTTGTAACTTCTAAAAGTTGGGGTGGTAAAAGTAGAAATATTAAAAGTTACGGGTGGTAAAAAGTGAATTTTAAAGGTTAAAAGTAAAAGGTAACTTAATTTTCGAAAATTAATGATAAAATAATAAATAATAATAAAATATTAAATAATAATATTTAATTAAAAATAATATTTTAAAAAAATAATAAAATAATGCGAAAAAGGCAGTTTTCTGTAAAAGTTTTAGAAAGACAACTTTAAGTGCAGAATCTCATAATTACCTTCATAAAATACTTAGGAAGTGGTAATAACATGTTAGTGAGGCAAAGATAAAGAAAAGATAAAAAGTGAAAGAAAAGATAAAAATCAAAGAAAAAGTCTGTAAAATTTTAATGACAGAAAAATAGACAGAGACTAGTAAACGAACTAGGGCAACTTAGTTAGTACTTAAGTTGCGACTAGGATTAGGTATAATATGAAAAGTTAAACTATTTCAGTATAGACTTAATGAACCTATACTTGGGACAGGCTAACTATTCATACCGAAATTTACATAAGCTTTAAATACACACGTTAAGCAAAGATATCAGAGCATAATAGAGAAACACAGATAACAGAGTAACCAGAGCAGAGTAAAGAGATAAAGAGAACAGAGTAACCAGAGCAGAGTAAAGAGATATAGAGAAAAGAGAAACTAGAACAGAGTAAAGAGATATAAAGAGAAGAGTAATATAATAAAGAGATATTTATATATATTAGTTGCTTGAAGCAACCCAGAGCTATATTTATATATATATTAGTTGCTTGATGCAACCCAGAGCTATATTTATATATATATATATATATATATATATATATTAGTTGCTTGATGCAACCCAGATCTATATTTAATATATATTAGTTGCTTAATGCAACCCAAAGCTTCTATAGGGAAATTAAGTTACCTACAGCTATTTTCTGCTTCCCCAGAGCAGAGCAGAGTATATATATATTTTCCTGCAGTAAGTAGAGGCTGTCTCAAATGAGCGGCTATTATTATATGCGCATTTATTTAGGAACGAAAAATCGTATCTGGGAAATCGGGATTACTCGTGACCGGATAAATGTCGGGATTGCGGGCAGCCAACCGACACATGAGCTCATGGCCTGCGCTAGGGCTAGACATGCATCATTCTTGTATGCACATCATTCTCTGTTGCATTCTTTTCTGTGTGTGATCTATTTCTTTATATTTGTCTGCTTGTACGCTATTTATGTGTTTTATTTTCCTGTATTCTTTTGTTTGTGTTCTGCTTTCTGTTGTCTCTACTTTCTCTTTTTATCTTTATCTTCTGTTTACTGCTTCGCTATATTATGTTATTCGTCTGCTAATCGACCCCAAAAAAATGAACGTAACTAATAACCCCGGCCCTACTATAAACTCCCCAGTTCTTACCCCCTTCACTCCCTTCCTCCCCTTCAGATAGAGATGAGCATGATATTCTATGAGTTCGAGGACCCTTATGTTTACGAGGATCCAGTGTACTATGGTTACTACATTTTGAGTGCGGAGCCTCGTATGAGACGTTACGTGTTATAAAATTGCCCTTTTCAACATCCTCTGTCTAGTCCACTTTCTAATCCTGACGCACCCTACGACTTTTCCTTGTCCTGGTTACTCCCTGATGCACCTGTACATCCTTTTCCTGACGGTCCCGGACACCCTATACCAGCTCAACCTTTGAATGTGGTGGAACCTGAGCTATCATTTCTAGTGAGTCCGAGTTAGCTGGTAACTACGTACGTGTGATACCACCAGAGTGGGACTTTTCCCCTGAGCCGATCCCTGACTTTCCACAGCCTGCTGAGCCGACACTACCGGACGATGGGGTAGCTCCTATTTACGCAAACGGACCTGTGCTCGCAAATGGTTTTGTACATAGTGACAACGGTGCTTCTGGTGGATTTGAGGGTATAGTTGTAGCTGTGGATGATGAGGAGGAGAAGGATCCCGAGATAGAGATAGAGCAGGATGAGAAGGTGGACGAGCCTCATGGCGATTCTCCGAACGGCCACGTGTAGAGATAGTTTGACAGCAGAAGGGGTATTCTTTTGATGACGCTCTAGTCTGACATTATCTGATAGTTAGTCTCTCACTTGTGTTAGAACACTTGAGAGCTAGGAGCTATGTAGTGGTTAGGCTAGCCTGAGCGCCAGTTTAGTGGCTTTTTGTATAGGCCAGGCCCTGGGAGTGTCGTGTATTTATTAGCTACGTAGGTTGACGAGGACGTAAACTGACTTGATCTTCTGTAAATGCTACATGTTGTGTTATAGTGTACATGATGTATATTATCTGCTATATTTCTATATTTCTCTACGCTTGCTTTTATTGCTCTCAATGTATGCTTGGTTATTTTACATTATCATCCGTAGCGAATAAAAAAAAAGTTACTCGTAAAATTGGCAACATTCTCACAAGGAACAGGCTCATATATTAAGTAATAGTTAATAATTAGGAAGAACAAGTTGGTAACACTTAGCTTCTTGTATGACCATGGCATACTGGGAGTTGGGTCGTTACACGTGTCATTCTGGCTCTTTTCCAATCCTCAAGTGCTTTCCTTACTGATTCATGACTTCTTTCGACTTTTTCTCTTTTTTCTCGCGCTAATTCATCCTTCACTTCTTCATATCTTGTGCTTCCCAGATGCAATATAGGCAGTTGTCTGACTAAGTATCCGAACCTGGCTTGAGTGTTCACATGACGTCCAGTCTCACTCATGTAAACTCCTTCTGAGAATGCCCTGTATTCATCGAAGAGTTCTTCCTGTTCTATTTGTTTTCGATGCATCTCTTGTATGTGTGCACCTTGATGTGCTTGGATGTTGATTATCTTTTGGATAGCTTCTTGTTGTTGATCTTGCTTTTGATTTATCCTTTGGAAAGAATCATCATATTGTCTCTCTTGTTCCAGTTGCTGCTCCATCAATTGCTTTTGCCACTCCTCCTATTGATTCATCCATCTGGAGAATGATTCTTCTTGGCGGTTCATCATTTGTAGTTGAAGCTCTTTCTGTGTCCCTTGATTCTCCACGTATTGTCTAGATAAGCCATCAATGGCTACCTGTAATTGGTGCATGTCCAAAGTGGCTGGTGATAGCTCTTTTGGGTCTTGTTCTTCTACAACTTGATGGGCTATCCTTTTTCTTATCCTTCGTTGAGGTAGGGGAGATGCAACAGCATGCATCCTTCGAACAGTAATTGGGATGCCCACTTTTATCTACTCGGGGTCCCCGTCTTCGAACACAACCCCAGCCCTGTCACATAGACGGAAAATAGTGCTGGGGTAGCCTAACTTTCCTCCAGAATTGCTTTTCTCAGCCATCTTCCTAATGCCTTGGGCTATGAGTTCGTGAACCTTGATCTCTCCTCCTTTAAGTATACATTGCACCATTGTTGCTCTCTTAAGGTTCACCTCTGAATTTTTTTCGGCGGGTAGGATGAATATCCTTACAATTTCGAACCACCCCTTTGCTTCAAGAGTGAGATCCCCTCTCTTAATGAATTTGGGCTTCCCATGGGATCTCGTACCCAATCAGCTTTTTGTATGTAGATATCTTGCACAATCTGGTCATAATTGGGATTGCTATCTATTTTGGACTGATAGCTCTCTTCTGCAAATGGTATGGTTCGTAGCTTTAACGCCCTCATGATACTCATGGGACTGAAATCCACGGTCACCCCTCTTACAAAGCTTATATAGGACTCATCTGCCTTATCATACCTGACTGCATTTGCATAAAACTCTCTTATAAGAGTTACGTTTATTTTTGTTACCAGATCAGTGAGGAGCTCCCATCTTCTCTTTTTCACCTTCTCTGCAATTTCGGAGCACTCAGTTTTCTTGACTTGAAAGCCTAGCTCATATATGATCTCCTTATCAGCCATCCACCCAAATTGTAATGCATGGTGAAAGGATCTGAACTTCTTCTCATCAAAAGGGCATTGCTCCATAGGCTCCTTCCCTATTCTTCTTTTAGAGCTGGACGAGGCCATGAGTGACTTTTAAATTTGAATTTGTTGAAGTATGGATGATTGGTGAGAATGCTTTCAATGGAGTAAGAGGTGTTGAAGGTGTGTTCCAAGAGTAAGAAGTACGAATTGAGAATTAGAATGTGAAGGGGTACGGACTAGGAACCACTTATATAGAAAAGTGGTGAGTGAATGAAAGGTGGATTGATGGTGTAGGCGTATGATGAATAGATGGGGTTTAGCATGGGATGAGCACAAGGATTATCACTTTTATGATGGGGTTGGTTCGGTCTCCAAGGGTGTTCTTCCAATGTTGCATGGTAACATTTCCCAATGCATTCCCCTTAAAGACATGTGTATAGTCTCCACTTTTGAAGTGGCCGAACCCTCCTTCTTCAATTGTCCCATCAATTCTTTCCAATCTTCCTTTCATTTCTCCTACAAAAAAAAAGAATGCAATTAATAACATTTTGGATAATGGCAGCAAAATTTAAAAAGAAAGAATAACTACTTTTTAAAATTTTTGTTTTTTTTAAATAACTAAGTGCTATTCATGAATGCAAACCAACTGACTATTTAATTGTCCATGTATGCAACATTGGTGATACCAAACTTAGTTTGTGGCCATGTGGTGTAAAAATATTTGTTCAAGGTTCTAAGAGTGACATGATATGAGTTACATTTATGTTCTCTTAGTGTGCCTTGAACACCAAACTTGTTCTTCATTATATGATGCAAAAAAAGGATTCATTTAAGTGTATGTCAAAGTTGATTTGGAATTCATGAACCTTGCATTATTAACTACTTTAAAAGCATATAAAACATGGGTTGCCTCCCATGAAGCGCTTCTTTAGCGTCACTAGCTTGACGTTCTGCCTTTGTCAAGGTGGTTGATAATGCTTCAAATCTTCCCCCCTCGCAGTGAATCTATCTCCATTTGCTTCATTAAGGATCTCCACATGTTTTAAGGAGAGAATTCTGCTGATGGTGAAAACTTTAGGCAGCTGAGATGGGATGGTGGGGAGATGAGGTGGGATAGCTAGGAGATAAGCTGAGATCACTTTGTCGCCTGGAGAGAAATCCTCTGTAGGGATCTTCTTGTTCCTCCGTCTCCTTGGTGCCGACTTCCTTGTTTCTTTTAACGCTACCTTGCTCCTTGTGGCCTCTTTTTCCAAGGAAATTTTGTTGCTGGTCTCACATGACTCTGGTGGTTTTAGCTCTTCTTGGGTTTCCTCTAGTTGTTGCACCTTCTAACTGTTTTGTTTACCAACCAAAGGGATTCCCAGGTGTACAGTTTGTACTTCAGTGCTTGTTTCTTCCACCAGTGCCTTGTCGTGATCTTCCTTTGGTTCCTTTTTTTCTTGATCTGCTTCTTGTGAGGGTTTGAAGATGTTGAATGTGAGTTGTTCATCATGTATCCTCAGTATTAGCTCTCCTCGCTCCACATCTATAAGCGTTCTGACTGTATCTAGGAATGGTCTTCCAAATATGATTGGGTGAAGGTGACTCTCTTCCATTTCCAATATGACAAAGTCTGTGGGAAGAAAGTAGTTCCCAACCTTTACCAACACGTTTTCAACCACTCCTACTGCTTGTTTTTGAGTTTTGTCAGCCAGCTTGATGACTACGTCTGTGGGCGTTAGCTCATTGATCTGCAGCTTCTTCATGAGGGATAAAGGCATTAAGTTGATGCTTGCTCCAAGGTCACAGAGTCCTTTATCAAACCTTGTTTCTCCTATGGCACAGGGGATGTGAAAACTCCCTGGATCCTTCCTTTTTGTAGGCAACTCTGGTTGAATGAGAGCACTGCACTCCTTATTCATCACTATTGTTTGCCCTCCTTTGAGTGAGCTTTTCCTGGTCAGTAGCTCCTTCATGCACTTAATGTATGAGGGCATTTGTTGGAGAGCCTTGATGAATGGTATGTTTACATGAAGGGATGCAAACATGTTGAGGAACTTTGAGTATATTCGCTTTTCTATGCCACCCTTGAGTCTTTGCCAAAATGCCCTGGCATCAGATCACCTTGGTCGCATAGGCTTAGATAGGACCATGTTACCAATGGCTTCTACCATGATAGCCATTTTGCTCTTAACTCCGCAAACTTCTTTTTATCCTCCTCTTGTCACCTTAAGATATGTGATTCAAGATCTCTCAATTCCAACATGGGGCTTCATCGGGAGGTGATGGTGGAAGAGAAGGTTCATTGTTTGAGGGAAGGTTGTTATAATTGGAAGGTGGTTCATACTGGTAAAATCCCTGAGGTGGTGTGTATGGACTTTGTGGTTCATGGGAGTATTGGTGTTGGAAAGGTGGTGGTTCTAGATGCGGTTCATATGGTGGTTGGTATGGTGGTTGGTATGGTGGGTATGGTTTGGGGTCATATGGAGGTAAATGGTGGTAGAAGGCTTGTGAGTAAGGTGGAGGGCTATGTCGAGGATGGGGTTCATATGCATGTGGTGGTTGTGGTTGAAAATCACAATAAGGGTCATCACACACATTGGATTTGTATGCATTAGGATTAGGATTATACCCATAAGAGTCCGGAGGGGGTTGTTGCCAAGAAGGTTGTCCATAAGCTTGGGGCTCCTCCCATCCTTGATTTCCAAATCCTTGATGCATATCCTCACTGAAACTTCCAATTCCTACAACATAGTTTGAACCACACTCATAGCCAAAGTGATGAGAATTCATGGTGATAAGATAAAAAAAAACAAAACTAACAAGAAACAAAGAAAACAAAGACCTACAACTAGCAAAAGCCAACAAACAAACCAAAAATCAAGCTATTCACAATATATACAATAGCCAATAACATAACACCATTGCTATCCCCGGCAACGGCGCCATTTTAATGTGCATGGCATTTCTTGTGTCGGTATAGAATTTCTCCAATTGGATGAATTCTCGTTGCAAGTATAGTCCTACACCAACAAAGAATCCTCACATGCAAAAATTTTGGTTATCACAAAGAACAAACCCCAAATAAGAATTAACCGAAGTATTTAGAGTCCGGGTCATCTCACGAGAATGGCAACGAAGTGGTCAATTATTGGCTATGAGAGTGCAATTGGGGTTTGATTAATAAGAAGGTAAGAAATTAAATGACAAAATGCGTAAATCAAGCAAGTAATTAAAGGAAGCAAGATAAAGGACTCTTGGCTAAAACTTAAGTAATTGAGATCACTATCCTTGTCAACAATTCAAATATTCTTAATTATGCGGAACCAAGCTCATTAGGTCTACTCACTAAAGCCTTAAGTACGTAATGTCTACTCCTAGGCTTGGAGTACATCAAATGGCTTGATCAACATCAATCCATAAGTCCCAACCTAGCTACTAATTAACTTAGTAGTAGGTTAGAGTCAATGGTTATCAAATTGATTTCCAAGGGCTCTAGAATTACCAATTCAATGAAGCCCAAGGACTCAAGATCACTCGACCCCCTTAGCCTAGGCCAAGGGTCAAGAGAACTACTCAAAAACTATAGGAAGCATTATATCAAACACCTAATATGCAATAAAAGTAAACATCACAAAATGCTAAAATGAAGGAAACCCATAACTTTCATATACGAGAAATCAATAATAGTAAGCAAGATCAACATAAAAGAAACATGGAAACATGAAATTGCATTAAAAGAAAATTGGATCTAACAATGTTTATCAACATACAAGAGAGCAAAATGAGAAATTGACTTTACAACTAAGCAAATCAAGATGTAGAATTGAGAAATTGTAAAAGAAACAAGATGAAATCAAGTAATTAATTCAAGATCCATGACAATTTAACCTAATCCTAACCTAATTCTAGAGAGAAGAGGGAGCTTTTCTCTCTAGAAAACTAACTAAAGGCTCATGTTCACTAACTAATTGCTCCCCTTTTGCTTGGACTTCAATTCTGCATGAAATACACTCAGAAACAAGTTGGATTTGGGCCTGGGCAACTCAGAAATCGCCCCCAGCGTTTTGCCTTTAAGTGGGTCACGTGAGAGTATCGGCGCGTATGCGCCATGTGCGCGTGCGTGTCGATTGGCAGTTTCTTCATCCGCGCAGACGCGGCAAGTACGCGTGCGCGTCTCTATGCGAAATCACTTCTGTGCGTGCGCGCCTTGTACGTGTGCGCGCCCATCAATGCATTCCCAATTCTTGTTTCCTCATGCATTCTCCACTTTGTATGCTTTTCTCCTCATTTCTTACATCCAATACTTGCCTTATGAACCTGAAATCACTTAACAAACACATCAAGGCATCGAATGTAATTAAAGTGAATCAAAATCACCAATTTAAGGGCCTAAAAAGCATGTTTTTACACTTAAACACAATTCAAGGGAGAATTACAAAACCATGCTATTTCATTGAATAAATGTGGGAAAAGGTGATAAAATCCCCTAAAATAAGCACAAGATAAACCACGAAATCGGGGTTTATCAAATCTCCCCACACTTAAACTATGCATGTCCTCATGCTAAAATCAAGAAAGAAGCAAAGAGATATCAACATTTATTCAATGCAACAAACTACATGCAATCTATCTATATGAACCTATTTACATGAATGCAATGGCTTAGTCAAAATAAATCAATCTCCGAGAATACATATGCAAGCACAATGGCTAATGCAATGGCAATCAAGCAAACCACAATTGGATTGAATCATTGGAAGATTTTACAAACTTGCAAGAAAAGATGATCATGGGTGGAAACATGTAATTGAGCGATCGAACCCTCGCCGGATGTGTATCCGCTCTAGGCACTCAAGTGTATGGGGTTGATTCACTCAATTCTCCCCCAATCATGCTTTCTAAGATTTGTCTTTCATCTAAAAATCAATAATTATTCTATGCATGCATACAAATATCATGAGGGCTTTCCCATAGGTCGTAATGGGGCTAGGGTCAAGGTAGGATGCATATGGTCAAGTGAGTTAGAGATTTGAATCTTTGATCAACTTAAACTTCCCACCTAACCTATCACTACCTATACAATTCTAAACAATCCTAACTACCCATTCTTCACTTTTACACACACTCATGTATTCTCTTTTTGATCACCACCCATATGCATTGATCATTATTAAGCTTTGAACTTTGGGGCATTTTTGTCCCCTTTTTATTGCAATTCTTTTTCTTTCTTTTTCTATTTCTATTATATATATATATATATATATTTTTTTTTTTTGAGATGGAAAAAAAAACTATATACAAGAACATCAATGCATATGGTTTACACATGATTAATACATGAGTATGTACCCAATTCCCAAGATTTTCAATACAAATATGAAAATACACTTTTATCTCTACCCAATGTACCCAACTTTCCCAAAATCAAGTAATGAACACTCTCACTAGCCTAAGCTAATCAAAGATCCAAATTGAGGACATTTATTATTTTTCACTTAGGCTTGTAATGTGCTTCAATTAAGAATAAGTAGGTTAAGCATAGGCTCAAAATTAGTTAATGGACGATAAAAGGTAGGCTATTTGGGTAAGTGAGCTAATTGAAACAATGGCCTCAATCATATAAGTGCATGTATACACAAAGTAATGGACATAAAGAATCAAACAAATCAAAGATTACAATCATAGGAAGAAAATAATGCACACAAGAATAAAAATAAGTGGTTATATGATGGAACCACACAGTTAGGCTCAAAACTCTCATTTTTGTATTCTTAGCTCAAAACATGATCATAAAGTGTATTAATCAAGCAAGTTCTAAAAAAAAATTTTTCAACCAATTGGATTAGTGCTCTATAAATGGAATTCTTGGAAATTTTCATCATATTGACTAAGCTTATTCTAATGCAATGTTGTGATTTAGAAAATTTTTTAAAAATTTTCCCTAGTTTACCCTCTTTTTAATTAAAACACAATTCTTATTCAAAAAGGGTCAACTAGGTTTTAACAATCCAAAATATATTTCTAATCACAATCAAAAGCCAAAATGCAATATATACATATATAATAAAGGTGCACAACAACCAAAATAAGGGTATCCACAATAGCAAATATGTACAATAATCCCAAAATGATCTCAAAGATAAAGTGCAAAATAAAATAAAGTAGCAGAAACTAGAAGATAAATGTCTGAAAGTTCACCACACAAATGCTATCCACTGGTCACGAACGGTGACCTCACCACACTTTAGAATGAAGCATCGTCCTAGATGCTACTGCTGAAGCTCGGGATGGGGGTCAACAGTTGTGCCGGCCTGTGGCTCGGGCTCAGGCTGTGGCTAAGGCTCAGGCTATGGTACTGGTTGTGAG
>NC_029790.2:73187050-73202523 GCF_000816755.2 Arachis ipaensis
CTGAACCTTTGTAGTGGCCTGTATCTCTGGTGGTGCCTCCTGTTGAGTCGGCACCTCAACATGCTCCTCCTCCTGATCCTGCTCGTCGGAGGCGGGGGAGTCTGGGAGCGGAGGTAGCTCAATACCCTGTGATACGAACACCTGGTCTATGCGATCGAGACGTCGCATGATGCGACGCTCGCTGCGCTCCATGAAGCAAAACAGGCGCTGTACAAGCAGGGACGTCGGTTCAGGTGCTGGCGGTGGTGGCAAGGGTGTTGCGGCTGAAGAAGAGGAGGGTCCTGCTGCTGCTGATGATGATGAAGGCTGAGCTGCTTCCACCAATACTTTGGCTCGAGAATGGCGTCTGGGTAGAGGCTTCTCGTGCACCCACCCACCCCATGGAATAGTAACCTCCTTGTCGTCATCATCTGGGGGTGGTGGTGTCACATCATCGTCCTCCCACGGGACATCAGCTAGCTCAATCATGCTGGTGACCAGTGTAGGAAATGGCAGTAGGCCACGAATGTGTGCACGCCACATGCTCTGCCTGATCAGTCGGGGGAAATCTACCTCTTTCCCCTCCTTGACACAGTTGATAAGAACTAGCATATCCATTGGAATCTCTGAGAAGTGAGTGGTGTGCAAGACATAATGGGCGAATATATGCTGCCAAGTCTTAGCTTCTCTCGACAGATAAGTGAAAATCATCCCCTTAGGCTTCTTGTTCCCAGAATCCATCACCCAAAGGGCGTTCGGTGTGGCAATCACGCGCTTCAGTGCCTCATAATCAAAAGTCATGCAGTGGATAGCTACCTCTGCCAGTTGACAGGCACATGGGTCACCAGTACGAGGTTGGCAAAGCAATGCCTCACCAATAGCTGCCTCGGTGATCAAAATCTCTCTACCCCGCAGATGGACTGAATCAAGAGTGGCACGAAAGAAGTTGCAGTAGAACTCCTTCACCCACGAAGTGTTTATCCTCCCCAAATCTCTATCAACAAAGTCCAAACCCAACTCCAGAATACAGCTGTTGATGACGCGTCTCACATCATTGGGAAGGACCGGTTTCTTTTCAATGTTCAGGTTCGTCTTTTGGTATTTAGGGAAGCGAAGCTCACAATAGAGATTGGGAAACTTGATTGGGTCGGTGGATGGGAGTAGCTGATTCTCTATGTCCATGTCATTCAGGGGATTCTTAGCATAATTAGCATAAGGTGAAGGGGTAGAGGCTTTAGAGCGCTTCCTCTTCTTTGATGTGGTAGCTATGGCTTTTCCTTTTTCCGACATCCTGAAAAGAAAAACAGATGTGGTATGATATAAGCAGCTAGCCAAGTAGATGTAAAGCACTTAAAGTAAGGCATACTCATGAAGTGAGTGAAGAAAAGATAATTCTTGGAATGCAAGTAACAAAATTCAGAATTCAAATCAAGTCACAAACCAAGAATTCAAACCACAACTGCACAATGCTTATTCATTGAGCCTAAGAAATGCCATATTCAAAAGAATGATCAATAGAGTTAAGTTGAAAACCAAAAGAGAAGTTAGTTGGTTAAACAAGTTAGAAGTTAGAGAAATGGTTCAAAAGTTATTGATATGACGGTTATCGGCACAATTAAAAGAAGTGTACAAAATAGGGGTGCAAGCATACTCACAACCATGAAATGCACATAGTCATTGATGATGGACTATGATATTGCCAAAAAGCAACCAATATGAAAACAAGTCATCAATCAATGTAAAGATCACCAAAGTTGTATTAATTGGTGTTGGTAAAATGAAAACACTAAGAAACAAGTTAATTAAGAAACATTCAACACCAAATCCAACGAGGCATAAAAGTCACAAGTTGAGACAAGAATGGAAAACCTTATTATCTATGTGACTTAATGCAAATTAGGTATGAATAAAATGAATCAAAGCAGCCACATAGATTAAAAACCTTCAACTTGTATGTTTATGCAAAAGAGGAACAAATTCTCCAAAGAATTTCAAGTTATGGTCAATCTGGAAATTTATGCAAACTACTCCATGCATAGAAGTAAAGCAGCAATATAAACAAGCACATAATATAATAAGCATGACCAAAACTTGTAAACATGTTCTTGAGGAGTTTCCAAAACCAATTAGAAAACAAAATTCTATTGACACAGAATTTCGTCGAATAGAAGCTTGTTGCACCAAATAAAACAATATTATTTCATAAAACATGGTTAGGAAAAATTTGGCAACATTTTAGCAGTAAATTGGCTATTTTACAAATTCAAACAAACAGTGCATATTCCATATGAATGCATTACAATTAAACACAAAAACCAGACGTGAATTCATATGAAATAAACATGCAAGCCAACAGATAGCAACAAACATCAATAAGCAATTCAAACCAAGCCAACCAGCAATGAGCAGCAATAAGCAATTAAGCAACCAGCAGTCAGGAGGAAAGCAACATTCGGCAACAATAATCCAAGAAAAGTTAATGAAGCAGTAGCACTTACAATCATCATCATTATTCAAAACAAACCTAAATCCACTATCCAGCCCAGATTCTCTAACTACCTAATTAAACTAAACTAACTAAACTAATTGAACAAAACAAGCTAAACAGAATGAGCTAAACCAGATTAATCAAACAGAAATAAAAGGAAAATAAGAATAAGGGGAACCTGGGAAGCAGGGGTTCGGAACGGAGGAAGGGCAGGGAAACAGAGCATGGGAGGGTGGAGGAAGAGGAGTGAACGGTGGCACTGCCCAGGAATGGTGGCGGCGCAGTGGAGCTCGTGGTGGCTCTCAGGTGGCATCGGGACAGAGCCGGAGACAGAGCAGGGGCGAATTGAAAAGGGGAAAGAGAGGGCGAGGAAGGGAGGAAGAGCGAGGGAAAAAAGAAGAGGGAGAGGGGCGTGTGGTCACGGGCTGCTCACCGGTGACAATGGTTGTCGCGGCGGCTGTTGATGGTTACAGCAGAGAGTGAGAAAGGGTGAGAGAGAGCAGAAAAGTGAGAATGGTGAGAGAAAGAAGATGGGATGACTACGGCCGGCGGTGACGAGGTGTTTGCCGGACGGTGACGGTTATGGGTTGGTGAATGGGGTGGTTTGAGAGGAGATGGTTATTGAGGAAGAAAGGAGAGGGAGAGACGTTGGGGGTGGAGGAGCGCACGACTGCGCTAGGGATCTCGCGTCTTTGGGGTAAGTAAAATTTTGAATCCACGCGAGCGCGCACCGTGCGCGTCCGCGTGGGTGGGAAAATAAGGAACTGGCGTGGAAGCGTCATACGCGCCTGCGCATGGATGGGAGATATGGGAATGGGCACAGACGCGTACGGTGTGCGTTCGCGCGGGTGAGCTGGGCCAGAGGCACAAAAGTGGCCCAGAGTTGGCGTAACTTTGGGTCTTTGGCCTGGGTGACGAAAAACCGCATCAACGCGTGCATGCACTATGCATTTGCGCGTAGAAGAGTTGATTGATAATGGGGAGCGGAAGCGCCAGGTGCGCCTACGCGTGGGTAGGGCAACGCAGAAAGGATGCAGATGCGTACATCATGCGTCTGCGTGTGTTAAGGCACAGAGTTGGCCCAAAAGTGGCACAATTCTCTGGTCCTTGGCCCAGAAAGCCTAAATGCGCAGCCGACACACGCGCGCACTGTGCGCTTGCGCGTGGCTTCTCTCTCTTTTTTTTTTCTTTTTTCTTTTTTTTCAAGAGCACCAAGAAGAGCTCAAAATCTTCCCAACCTTCTCTAGGACTCTAAAACTAGCTAAAATGCAAAATCAAACATATTTTTAAATTTTTGGGGATTTTTCAAACAAATTGAGGAAATTTGCAATCTAAGCAAAAACTCAAATTCAAAGAATCATCCCTAATTAAGGCACAGAGTGTATAAACAACTCAGCTAGTAACGCAAAATATACTAAAAAGTAAAGAAACTATATACAATGGAACCCAATTCATTCATTAATTATATCTACAAGAGAATGGAAAGAGTTTACCTTGGTGGGGTGTCTACCACCAAGCACTTTTGGTTTAAGTCCTTAAGTTGGACATTTGGAAGGTTCCTTGTCAAGGTTTTTTATGCTAGTATTCATCCTTGAACTTCCAAGAGTACTTGTCCTTCAATTGGTTGTCAGAAGTTCCAACCATTTTCACCAAGCTTTGGTGAGGTTCTCTCCAAGATATGAGCTCCCAAAGTTGATTTCCATGTTGTGATCCAGGGTCCCATATCTTATCTTCGCACCCATCTTCTAGTTGATCGCCTTGATTCCGTTCGGGTGACAAGAAAGCTGAATCCTCATGAAGGCACCAAATTATCCTCCTAGACCCATTTAATTGAGTATGACACCAACCTTTGCTCCTTGAAGCTTCAACCATAATGAGCCTAGTCTTACAATGCCAACCATCAAACATCCTCCTCTTACGCTTAATTCCACAAAGCGCCCTAAGTTGGCCATCCGTCTCAAGCAAACCATACTGAAGTGGGATAATAAAGCTAAGAGTTAGAAGTTTTACCCACTCAAATGAAAGATTGGATGATAACTTAGATGGAAGAGTTCCCAATGATCTTGACAAAGCACGCTACACGCCCATCCATCCTCTTCTAGAGGCTTCTACCACTTGGAAAAGTTCTTCAAGTTTTACCTCTCGCCAAGCTTCCTCATGTTCACACTCTTCTTCACCAATTTCTTTCATCTCTTCCCCATCACTCTCATCATAGATAGGAGGTCTAGTGAAGTCTACCTCGTCATCAGTTCCAAGCATAGTGGGGAAGGACTCTTCAAGCTCAAAAGGTTCATATGTTGATGCAGAATCATCATATATAGGGGGACTTGTTGCTTGGGACACTTCTTCCAATTCTTCATTCACAATATGCCTTGGAGGTTGCACGTCCTCCTCAACATTGCTTTCTAATTCACTGGAAGAAGGCTCAACAAGATCATCAAGGGGATTGATCAATGTGGACAAAAAATAACTAATGATGGAATCCACTTCTTGATCAATTTTCTTCGACTCTCTTTCCACTTCCTCAACATTAGTCTCCTCTTTAACATCTCTTCCAAACTTCACGGAAGATGGCTCTTCAACTTGAGATTCCTTTATATGCTCAACATATCCTAAACATCCAACCACTACTTCCTTTTGTTCACTAATTTCTACCTCCTCCTCTTGTTGTACTTCTTGTTTTAACTCCTCCTCTTCTCCATGCAGCTTCAAGTTTATTCCCTCACTAAGCTCTTTGGTTGCTTCTCCACATTCAACAATGGTAGCGCCTTGGTTGTATAGGCTTAGACGGGATGAGACCATGTTACCAATGGCTTCTACCATGATAGCCATTTTTGCTCTTAACTCCGCAAACTTCTTTTCATCCTCCTCTTGTCACCTTAAGATATGAGATTCAAGATCTCTCAATTCCAATATGGGGGCTTCATCGGGAGGTGATGGTGGAAGAGAAGGTTCATTGTTTGAGGGAAGGTTGTTATAATTGGAAGGTAGTTCATACTGGTGAAATCCTTGAGGTGGTGTATGGACTTTGTGGTTCATGGGAGTATTGGTGTTGGAAAGGTGGTGGTTCTAGATGCGGTTCATATGGTGGTTGGTATGGTGGGTATGGGTTGGGGTCATATGGAGGTAAATGGTGGTAGAAGGCTTGTGAGTAAGGTAGAGGGCAATGTCAAGGATGGGATTCAAATTCATGTGGTGGTTGTGGTTGACAATCACAATAAGGGTCATCACACATATTGGATTGGTTTGCATTAGGATTAGGATTATACCCATAAGAGTTCGGATGGGGTTGTTGCCAAGATGGTTGTCCATAAGCTTGGGGCTCCTCACATCCTTGATTTCTAAATCCTTGATGCACATCCTCACTGAAACTTCCAAATCCTACAACATAGTTTGAACCACACTCAAAGCCAAAGTGATGAGAATTCATGGTGATAAGATAAGACAAAAACAAAACTAATAAGAAACAAAGAAAACAAAGTCCTACAACTAGCAAAAGCCAACAAACAAACCAAAAATCAAGCTATTCACAATATATACAATAGCCAATAAAATAGCACCATTGCTATCCCCAACAATGGCGCCATTTTGATGTGCGAGGCATTTCTTGTGTCGGTATAGAATTTCTCCAATTGGATGAATTCTCGTTGCACATTTAGTCTTACACCAACAAAGAATCCTCACAGGCAAAAATTTTAGTTGTCACAAAGAACAAACCCCAAATAAGAATTAATCAAAGTATTTAGACTCCGGGTCATCTCACGAGGATGGCAATGAAGTGGTCAATTATTGGCTATGAGAATGCATGGGGGGAACAATTCAAATAAATGAAGCAAGTAATTAAAGGAAGCAAGATAAAGGACTCTTGGCTAAGACTTAAGTAATTGAGATCACTATCCTTGTCAACAATTCAAATATTGATAATTATGTGGAACCGAGCTCATTAGGTCTACTCACTAAAGCCTTAAGTACGTAATATCTACTCCTAGGCTTGGAGTACATCAAATGGCTTGATCAACATCAATCCATAAGTCCCAACCTAGCTACTAATTAACTTAGTAGTAGGTTAGAGTCAATGGTTATCAAATTGATTCCCAAGGGCTCTAGAATTACCAATTTAATAAAGCCCAAGGAATAAAGATCACTCGACCCCCTTAGCCTAGGCCAAGGGTCAAGAGAACTACTCAAAAACTATAGGAAGCATTATATCAAACACCTAATGTGCAATAAAAGTAAACATCACAAAATGCTAAAACTAACGAACCCTGTAACGACCCAATTTTCAATATGTCTAGATCATACCGAAAACTGAGCGCTACCAATTTGTCTTCCTAATTATTATCTATTATTTATCATATGAGCCTGATTCGTTGTTAAACGCGTAGTTAATTTGCTTGGTGTATTTTTTTTTTTGAAAACGTTTGGATTAATAGACAGAATCATTTATAATCAATTCACAAGTAATAACAGACAAAACAGCTATAAACAACCACACAAAAATACATCACAAGTAGTTGACAACATTCGGTGATTCAGCCTTTATTAGCATATAGACTGTTAGTTAGAACAACCCTAGATATAGCTAAATAATATCTATATACATATATATACATACAACATCCTAGGTCCTGACCTGTTCAAGAGGTCCCTAAGCTGGCACCTAGGCTAGCCTAGACTCTATACTTACCTAGTCCCTCTAAACTACTAAAGCGAGGGAAAGTACGTTCTAGGTCTTCAAAACTCAAGTCAGGTGGAACGTCATCAAAAGATAGAACATCATCTGCTACTCCTCTGCACGATCAGACTTTTCCACAGGACGTCTCTCTGGTGCCTCATGAAGTAGCCACACAATAGGAATCTCGTACACAGGATTTAGGTTAAAGTACGCATACGAACGGGGTGCAGACGTTGGCTGGTCTCACAGTATATACATATAAACAGAGAACAATATTCACCCTAGACTCAGAAGACTATCTAGAGCAGAATCCTCTTCTTGCGAATGGTCATCAGCGAACTATGGTGAGGTACTCTTACTTCCATCTGAAGGGGGAAGGGAGAGAGAAGGGGTAAGAGCTGGGGAGTTCTTAGTAGGGTCGGGGTTATTAGTTAAGTTCATTAATTTGGGGTCGATTAGCAGACAAATAACATAATATAGCGAAGCAGTAAATAGAAAATAAAGATAGAAAGAGAAAGTAGAGACAACAGAAAGTAGAACACAAACAAAAGAATACAAGAAAATAAAACATAAAACTGCAAGCAGACAAACATAAAGAAATAAACCAGACTGCCTTCACGCAGTAGATCATCATACAAGTATATCCGGCGTTGCCTTAGCGCAACAAATGAATAAACACATCTCTTGGGCCTCCAGAAATAGCACTCCCGTAAGTGAACTTCGGCTTACAGAAATAGTGCCCCTGCAAGTGAACTTCGGCTTACAGGAATAATATAAACACAACAGAACAACTTTCTGTAGGTGAACTTCGGCCTACAAAAATGGCACCTCTGTAAGTGAACTTCAGCTTACAGAAATGGCGCCCCTGTAAGTGAACTTCGGCTTACAGGTATCACAACTCTCTGTAGGTGAACTTCGGCCTACAGGAGCAACACCCTGAGATACACAATTGATATTCGCTGCAGGTGAACTTCGGCCTACAGGAATAACAACTCACTGTAGGTGAACTTGGGCCTACAGGACCTCTAGGGCCAATGGAAAAGCAGCAGATGAACATACAACAGAACATCATGCCACAAGGCTTAACTCTTTATTCTTATACTCTTCTCCTCTATTCTCTTTGTTATATTACTCTTTTCTCATTATCATCATTCAATATCATTCTCATTGTTCATCATTACTTTCACATTCTTATGCAGTACTTCTTTTTTTCTCTGTTCAATCATACTATACAAACTTTACAGCTTTTACTTTTACAATATCTTGGCTCAAACCATTTCTCTTTATCATATTACTCTTTTCACTTTGTCTTTTTACTCTGCTCTGATTACTCTTTTCTTTGTATCTCTTTACTTTTCTCTGGTTACTCTGTTCTCTGTATTTTCTTTACTCTGCTCTGATTTCTCTGTTTAACGTATGTATTTAAAGCTTATGTAAATTTCGGTATGAATAGTTAGTCTGTCCCAAGTATAGGTTCATTAAGTCTATACTGAAACAGTTTAACTTTTCATATAATACCTAACCCTAGTCGCAATTCAAGGACTAACTATGTTGCCCTAGTTCGTTCACTAATTTCTGTCTGTTTTTCTGTTATTAAAACCTTACAGACTTTTCTTTAGTTTTTATCTTTTCTTCAACTTTTTATCTGTCTTTTATCTTTGCCTCACTAATATATTCTTACCACTCCCTAAGTGATTACTTCCTTGCCCTTTTATGAATCAAAAAGGTGTTCTTCATTGTTCTTCATCACACTCAAAGTGTTCTTCATGTTCTTCATAAATTCTTCAGATTCTTTCTCTGTTTTTACCCGTTTTTCAGTCTTTTCAGCAACCGATTTTTACCAAAATTCAAAATAAAATTGCAGCCACTAAAACCCCATCGTTTCTACATGATTTTAACACAAATTGAACCCCAATTTAAGGTCTAGGGTTCGTTTTTCCAGCAGCCATGAAGAACACAAATTCAAAGTTGAATATCATCAAATTTCATCAAATTTTCACCAAAATTTCAACAAGAATTACTCATATAAACAATCAATTTCAAGCATAACCAAACCATATCATAATCACACAACTCAAACACAATCAATCAAGATTAAATTCGTCAATCCCTACCTGGTTTTGTTGCTCCTAATCCGGTTAAACTTTCAGGTGGTCCTTAAGCACTTTTTCCTCCTAAATCACTTCAAGAACAACTTTAAATCCAAAAACTCTCAACTGACCAAATCTCACTCAGTATGTTAGGAAGAGATATCTCACCTTATACTTGCTGGAAATTCACATTTCTTGGCCCTCAAGTCAAGTTAAGCATGATTCCTAAGGAAGAACATCAAGAAAACACATGTTTTGCATGGTTTTCCTTGAAAACCAAATTTAAATGGGAAAGGTACAGCCATCTAACCTTATTTCCAGCCTTGATAAGTTACATGGTTATGTAGAGGAAGAAGAGAGGATCATTTTGGTGAAATCGGAGTTTAGATTTGAGTTTTAGTTCAGAAGAAATCAAGCTTTGAAGATTAAGTGTTCATGAAAGTTTCTCTCTTTTCTCTCTTGTTATTTTCGGCCAAAATGATGAAATGAGACAGCCTTGGAGGTCTTGGGGGTGTAAGGTGAGTTGTGATTGGTTGGCTTGGAGGTGGATTAAAATAATATTAAAATATGTCAGGTGTATAACTACTAAAACTAGATGTATCGGAACACTCGTAAAAACACCTCTAAAAATTATTTTCTGAGCTACTAGCATAAATGACACTAGTAACATATTTATTATGAGAATAAAACATGAATAATGAGGCCTTAGCATTGCTAAAGTCACGAGAGAGTGCTGGTGCTAAGCTGCACCAGTAAACCGTAAACCCGGTTAAACCGATTTTTCCGTTTTTAAATAAAACAGACCAGGTAACCTTATAATATCATTCAAGCATTTTCTAATACTAATATAATGATAATATTATACTATTATCTCTCTCCTCTCATGAATCGAGTCCGGTTCATCAAACAGAGACTATTTACGAAAATCAGAATCAAAACCCCTAACCGAAACGGTTCAAAAACTAGGTTCTTCGTGACCGCGTTATCGAGCTTGCCTCGGAAAAGGTTCTAGCTTAAGGATGACATAATGATAATGAGGATTGAGATGCTTGATGATATAACAGAGGTGTTTCCTTTACTGATCTTTCGGAGAAATCCATGCCTTCAGAAAAGATCTCGCGTACACGAAAATCAGGGTTGTTACAAACCCCATAACTTTCATAAGCCAGAAATCAATAATAGCAAGCAAGATCAACATAAAAGAAACATGGAAACATGAAGTTGCATTAAAAGAAATTTGGATCTAACAATGTTTATCAACATACAAGAGAGCAAATTGAGAAATTGACTTTACAACTAAGCAAATCAAGATGTAGAATTGAGAAATTGTAAACGAAAAAAGATGAAATCAAGTAATTAAATCAAGATCCAAGACAATTTAACCTAATCATAACCTAATTCTAGAGAGAAGAGGGAGTTCTCTCTCTAGAAAACTAACTAAAGGCTCATGTTGACTAACTAATTGCTCCCCCTTTGCTTGGACTTCAATTCTGCATGAAATACACTCAGAAACAAGTTGGATTTGGGCCTGGGCAGCTCAAAAATCGCCCCCAGTGTTTTGCCTTTAAGTGAGTCACGTGAGAGTATCAGCGCGTACGCGTCATGTGCGCGTGCACATCGATTGGCAGTTTCTTCATTCGCGCAGACGCAGCAAGTACGCGTGCGCGTCTCTATGCGAAATCACTTCTGCGTGTGCACGCTTTGTATGCGTGCGCGCCCATCAATGCATTCCCAATTCTTGTTTCCTCATGCATTCTCCACTTTGTATGCTTTTCTCCTCATTTCTTCCATCCAATACTTGCCTTATGAACCTAAAATCACTTAACAAACACATTGGTGCGCAGAAATTGTGATTACACTTTGATTATGTAGAATTCATCGCTCTTTCTTTCCCTGGTAATGGCGCCAAAAACATGATGCCAATACCATGCTTCACAACTTCGCACAACGAACCAGCAAGTGCACTGGGTCGTCCAAGTAATACCTTACGTGAGTAAGGGTCGAATCCCACGGAGATTGTTGGTATGAAGCAAGCTATGGTCACCTTGTAAATCTCAGTCAGGCGGATATAAAATAGTAGTGGGGTTTTCGAAAATAATTAATAAAATAGGGATAGAAATACTTATGTAAATCATTGGTGAGAATTTCAGATAAGTGCATAGAGATGCTTTCGTTCCTCTGAACCTCTGCTTTCCTGCTGTCTTCATCCAATCAGTCTTACTCCTTTCCATGGCTGGCTTTATGTAAGGGCATCACCGTTGTCATTGGCTACATCCCCTCCTCTCAGTGAAAATGGTCAACGCACCCTGTCACGGTACGGCTATTCATCTGTTGGTTCTCGATCATGCTAGAATAGGATTCACCCTCCTTTTGCGTCTGTCACTAACGCCCAGCACTCGCGAGTTTGAAGCTCGTCACAGTCATTCAATCATTGAATCCTACTCAGAATACCATAGACAAGGTTTAGACTTTCCGGATTCTCTTGAATGCCGCCATCATTCTAGCTTACACCACGAAGATTCCGATTAAGAGATCTAAGAGATACTCATTCAATCGAAAGTAGAACGGAAGTGGTTGTCAGGCACGCGTTCATGGGCAATGATAATGATTGTCACGTTCATCACATTCAGGTTGAAGTGCGAATGAATATCTTAGAAGCAGAATAAGTTGAATTGAATAGAAAACAGTAGTACTTTGCATTAATCTTTGAGGAACAGCAGAGCTCCACACCTTAATCTATGGAGTGCAGAAACTCTACCGTTAAAATTACATAAGTGAATAGAGGGTAAGCATGGCTGAATGCCCAGCCTCCCAAGGAGGTCTAGAGATCTGAAAATTATCAAAAGATACAATCCAGAATCAAAAGATATCTAATACAATAGTAAAAGGTCCTATTTATAATAGACTAGCTACTAGGGTTTACATAAGTAAGTAATTGATGCATAAATCCACTTCCGGGGCCCACTTGGTGTGTGCTTGGGCTGAGCTTTAACTTTCCACGTGCAGAGGCCATTTGTGGAGTTGAACGCCAGGTTTTGATCCATTTCTGGCGTTCAACTCTGGTTCTTGATCCATTTCTGGCGCTGAACTCCAGAATTGGGCAGAGAGCTGGCGTTGAACGCCCGTTTACGTCATCTATCCTCGAGCAAAGTATGGACTATTATATATTGCTGGAAAGCCCTGGATGCCTACTTTCCAACACAATTAGAAGCGCGCCATTTCAAGTTCTGTAGCTCCATAAAATCCACTTTGAGTGCAGGGAGGTCAGAATCCAACAGCATCAGCAGTCCTTCTTCAACCTCTGAATTTGATTTTTGCTCAAGTCCCTCAATTTCAGCCAGAAAATACCTGAAATCACAAAAAAACACACAAACTCATAGTAAAGTCCATAAATATGAATTTAACATAAAAACTAATGAAAACATCCCTAAAAGTAACTAGATCCTACTAAAAACATACTAAAAACAATGCCAAAAAGCGTATAAATTATCCGCTCATCACAACACCAAACTTAAATTGTTGCTTGTCCCCAAGCAACTAAAAATCAAATAGGATAAAAAGAAGAGAATATACTATAAATTCCAAACTATCAATGAAACATAGCTCCAATTAAATGAGCGAAACTTATAGCTTTTTTCCTCTTGAATAGTTTTGGCATCTCACTTTATTCATTGAAGTTCAGAATGATTGGCATCTATAGGAACTCAGAGTTCAGATAGTGTTATTGACTCTCCTAGTTCAGTATGATGATTCTTGAACACAGCTATTTTATAAGTCTTGGCCGTGGCCCTAAGCACTTTGTTTTCCAGTATTACCACAGACACATAATTGGGTGAACCTTTTCAGATTGTGACTCAGCTTTGCTAAAGTCCGCAATTAGAGGTGTCCAGGATTCTTAAGCACACTCTTTTTTTGCTTTGGACCTTGACTTTAACCGCTCAGTCTCAAGTTTTCACTTGACACCTACACGCCACAAGCACATGGTTAGGGACAGCTTGGTTTAGCCGCTTAGGCCAGGATTTTATTCCTTTAGGCCCTCCTATCCACTGATGCTCAAAGCCTTGGGATCCTTTTTAATTGCCCTTTCCTTTTGGTTTTAAGGGTTATTGGCTTTTTGCTCTTGCCTCTTGGTTTTAAGAGCTTTTGGCTTTTTCTTCTTGCTTTTTCTTTCCATTTTTTTTCGCCTATATTTTTTTTTTCTGCAAGCTTTGTTCTTTGCTGCTTTTTCTTGCTTCAAGAATCATTTTTATGATTTTTCATATTATCAAATAACATGTCTCCTAGTCATCATTCTTTCAAGAGCCAACATATTTAACATTCTTAAACAACAACTTCAAAAGACATATGCACTGCTCAAGCATTCATTCAGAAAACAAGAAGCATTGTCACCACATCAATATAATTAAGCTAAGTTCAAGGATAAATTCGAAACTCATGTACTTCTTGTTCTTTTGAATTAAAACATTTTTTATTTAAGAGAGGTGATGGATTCATAGGACATTCATAACTTTAAGACAAATTTACTAACTACTGATGATCATGTAATGAAGACACACACATAGATAAGCACATAACATAGAAAACGAAAAACAGAAGAAATAAGAACAAGGAATGAATCCACCTTAGTGATGGTGGCGTTTCCTTCTTGAGGAACCAATGATGTCCTTGAGCTCTTCTATGTCTCTTCCTTGTTTTTGTTGCTCCTCCCTCATTGCTTTTTGATCTTCTCTTATTTCATGAAGGATGATGGAGTGCTCTTGATGTTCCACCCTTAGTTGTCCCATGTTGGAACTCAATTCTCCTAGGGAGGTGTTGATTTGCTTCCAATAGTTTTGTGGAGGAAAATGCATTTGAGGCATTTCCGGGATCTCATGGTGATGAGCTTCATACGCCTCTTGAGCTCCATGAATGGGCTCTCTTGCTTGCTCCATATTTTTTTTAGTGATGGGCTTGTCCTCTTTAATGAGGATATCTCCCTCTATGTCAATCCCAGCCGAATTACAGAGGTGGCAAATGAGGTGAGGAAAGGCTAACCTTGCCATAGTGGAGGACTTGTCAGCCACCTTGTAAAGTTCTTGAGGTATAATCTCATGAACTTCCACCTCTTCTCTAATCATGATACTATGGATCATGATGGCCCGGTCTATAGTAACTTCAGACTGGTTGCTAGTGGGAATGATTGAGCATTGAATGAACTCCAACCACCCTCTAGCTACAGGCTTAAGGTCCAGTCTTCTCAGTTGAACCGGTTTGCCTTTTGAGTCAATTTTCCATTGAGCTCCTTCTACACATATGTCCATAAGGACTTGGTCCAACCTTTGATCAAAGTTGACTCTCCTTGTGTAGGGGCGTGCGTTCTCTTCCATGTTTGGCAAGTTGAATGCCAACCTCACATTTTTCGGACTAAAATCTAAGTATTTCCCCCGAAATATTGTAACATAGTTCTTTGGATCTGGGTTCTTACTTTGATCATGGTTCTTGGTGATCCATGCATTGGCATAGAACTCTTGAACTATTAGGATGCCGACTTGTTGGATGGGATTTGTTAGAACATCCCAACCTCTTCTTTGAATTTCATGTCGGATCTCCGGATACTCATTTCTTTTGAGTTTGAAAGGGACCTCAGGGATCACCTTCTTCTTGGCCACAACATCATAGAAGTGGTCTTGATGGACTTTGGAGATGAACCTTTCGCTTCATGATTGCACCAAGGAACTTAGCAGCTTGCTCTTTAGTAACATCCTCATTCTCTTCAGAAGAGGAATACTCATCAGAGCTCATGAAGGGCATAAGGAGGTTCAATGGAATCTCTATGGTCTCTAGATGAGCCTCAGATTCCTTTGGTTCCTCAGAGGGAAACTCCTTATTGATCACTGGACGTCCCAGGAGGTCTTCCTCACTGGGATTCACGTCCTCCTCTACCTCTTTGGGTTCGGCCATTTTGGTAATATCAATGGCCTTGCACTCTCTCTTTGGATTTTTTTCTGTATTGCTTGGGAGAGTACTGGGAGGGATTTCAGTGATCTTCTTACTCAGCTAGCCCACTTGTACCTCCAAATTTTTAATGGAGGACCTTGTTTCATTCATGAAACTCATAGTGGTCTTAGATAGATCAGAGACTAAGTTTGCTAAGCTAGATGGATTCTGCTCAGAATTCTCTGTCTGTTGCTGAGTGGATGATGGAAAAGGCTTGCTACTGCTAAACCTGTTTCTTCCACCATTATTAAAGCCTTGTTGAGGC
>NC_029790.2:73202561-73238285 GCF_000816755.2 Arachis ipaensis
CTCCAATGGCAGGAATGGAGATGCTTCTTCCATGTAAATTGGAATTAGGTGCAGTAAAGTCACCAAGCATTCTCCTTGCATTATTATTATTTTCGGCTGCCATCTCCTCTTCTTGTTTAAAAATTTCTGAAAGGTTATCTCTGGATTGTTGTATTTTAGCTTCTCTTACTTTCCTTTTCAGAGTCCTTTCAGGTTCTGGATCTGCTTCAACAAGAATATTCTTGTCTTTGCTCCTGCTCATATGAAAAAGAGAGAATAGAAAAATAATAATAATAGGGGTCCTTTTTACCACAGTATAGAGGTCCCAGTGTGAGTTGAAGAAAAGAAGAAGAAGAAATTCGAACACAGATGGAAGAGAGGGTTCGAATTTGGGTGAGATAAAGTGTTAGTAGATGAATAAATAAATAGAATAAGATGAGAGAGGGAGAGGATTTTCGAAAATAATTTTTGAAAAGGATTAGTAATTTTTTCAAAAATTCAAATAAAAATAAAATAATTAGTTTAATTAAAAAGAAATTTTGAAAAAGAGGGAGATATTTTCGAAAATTAGAGAGAGAGAGAGAGTTAGTTAGGTGGTTTTGAAAAAGATAAGAAACAAACAAAATGTTAGTTTGTTAGTTGAAACAAATTTTGAGAAGATAAGAAGTTAGGAAGTTAGAGAAGATATTTTGAAATCAAATTTTTTGAAAAAGGTAAGATAAGAAGATATTTTTGAAAAGATATGATAGAAATTAGTTTTTGAAAAAGATTTGAATTTTTAAAATCACAATTAATGACTTGATTCACAAGAAATCATAAGATATGATTCTAGAACTTAAAGTTTGAATCTTTCTTAACAAGTAAGTAACAAACTTGAAATTTTTGAATCAAAACATTAATTGTTATTGTTATTTTCGAAAATTTGATATAAAAATTAAGAAAAAGATTTTTGAAAAATATTTTTGGAATTTTCGAAAATAACTAAGAAATTTGAAAAAGATTTGATTTTTGAAAAAGATTTTGAAAAAGATGAGATTTTTAAATTGAAAATTTGATTTGACTCATGAGAAACAACTTGATTTTAAAAATTTTTGAAAAAGTCAAATCTAATTTTCGAATTTATGAGAGAGAAAAAGGGAAAGATATTTTTTTGATTTTTTTGACTTTTTATGATAAGAGAGAAAAACAAGAAAAATGATGCAATGCATGAAAGTTATGGATCAAAACAATGAATGCATGCAAGAATGCTATGAATGTCAAGATGAACACCAAGAACACTATGAAGATCATGATGAACATCAAGAACACAATTTTGAAAAATTTTTAATGCAAAGAAAACATGCAAGACACCAAACTTAGAATTCTTTAATGCTTAGACACTAAGAATTCAAGAATGCACATGAAAAACAAGAAAAGACACAAAACATGCAAATGCAAAGATTAAACAAGAAGACTTACCAAGAACAACTTGAAGATCATGAAGAACACTATGAATGCATGAAAATTTTCGAAAAATGCAAGATGAGTATGCAATTGACACCATACTTCTAACATGACTCAAGACTCAAACAAGAAACATAAAAAATATTTTTGATTTTTATGATTTTCTAATTTTTTTGTATATTTTTTCTTCGAAAATTATTGTGAAAAATAAAAATAAGGATTCCAAAATTTGTAATATGAATTCCAGGAATCTTATGCTTTTTAGTCTAAAGCTCCAATCAAAGGGTCAGGCATGGCTTAATAGCCAGCCAAGCTTTAGTATGTAACTCAGACATGGCACGCCTAACATGCCCTACAGTCGTGGCTTTACAGCCAGCCAGGCTTCAACATGCTTTATGAAACACTAGAATTCATTTTTAAAAATTCTGAAGAAAAATATATTTTTGAAAACATTTTTTTTTTAAATTTTTTTCGAAAACAGGTGAGAAATTTTTTTGAAAGATTTTTGAAAAATTTTGAAAATTTTTTTTTTGAAAAGAAAACGAAAAGAAAGTTACCCAATCTGAGCAACAAGATGAACCGTCAGTTGTCCAAACTCGAACAATCTCCGGCAACGGCGCCAAAAACTTGGTGCGCAGAAATTGTGATTACACTTTGATTATGTAAAATTCATCGCTCTTTCTTTCCCTGGTAATGGCACCAAAAACATGATGCCAATACCATGGTTCACAACTTCGCACAACTAACCAGCAAGTGCACTGGGTCGTCCAAGTAATACCTTACGTGAGTAAGGGTCGAATCCCACGGAGATTGTTGGTATGAAGCAAGCTATGGTCACCTTGTAAATCTCAGTCAGGCAGATATAAAATAGTAGTGGGGTTTTCGAAAATAATTAATAAAATAGGGATAAAATACTTATGTAAATCATTGGTGAGAATTTCAGATAAGCGCATAGAGATGCTTTCGTTCCTCTGAACCTCTGCTATCCTGCTGTCTTCATCCAATCAGTCTTACTCCTTTCCATGGCTGGCTTTATGCAAGGGCATCACCGTTGTCAGTGGCTACATCCCCTCCTCTCAGTGAAAATGGTCAACGCACCCTGTCACGGCACGGCTATTCATCTGTCGGTTCTCGATCATGCTGGAATAGGATTCACCCTCCTTTTGCGTCTGTCACTAACGCCCAGCACTCGCGAGTTTGAAGCTCGTCACAGTCATTCAATCATTGAATCCTACTCGGAATACCACAGACAAGGTTTAGACTTTCCGGATTCTCTTGAATGCCGCCATCATTCTAGCTTACACCACGAAGATTCCGATTAAGAGATCTAAGAAATACTCATTCAATCGAAAGTAGAACGGAAGTGGTTGTCAGGCACGCGTTCATGGGGAATGATGATGATTGTCACGTTCATCACATTCAGGTTGAAGTGCGAATGAATATCTTAGAAGCAGAATAAGTTGAATTGAATAGAAAACAGTAGTACTTTGCATTAATCTTTGAGGAACAGCAGAGCTCCACAACTTAATCTATGGAGTGCAGAAACTCTACCGTTAAAATTACATAAGTGAATAGAGGGTAATCATGGCCGAATGGCCAGCCTCCCATGGAGGTCTAGAGATCTGAAAATTATCAAAAGATACAATCCAGAATCAAAAGATATCTAATACAATAGTAAAAGGTCCTATTTATAATAGACTAGCTACTAGGGTTTAGATAAGTAAGTAATTGATGCATAAATTCACTTCCGGGGCCCACTTGGTGTGCGCTTGGGTTGAGCTTTAACTTTCCACGTGCAGAGGCCATTTGTGGAGTTGAACGCCAGGTTTTGATCCATTTCTGGCGTTCAACTCTGGTTCTTGATCCATTTCTGGCGCTGAACTCCAGAATTGGGCAGAGAGCTGGCGTTGAACGCCCGTTTACGTCATCTATCCTCGAGCAAAGTATGGACTATTATATATTGCTGGAAAGCCCTGGATGTCTACTTTCCAACACAATTAGAAGAGCGCCATTTCGATTCTGTAGCTCCAGAAAATCCACTTTGAGTGCAGGGAGGTCAGAATCCAACAGCATCAGCAGTCCTTCATCAACCTCTGAATCTGATTTTTGTTCAAGTCCCTCAATTTCAGCCAGAAAATACCTGAAATCACAGAAAAACACACAAACTCATAGTAAAGTCCAGAAATGTGAATTTAACATAAAAACTAATGAAAACATCCCTAAAAGTAACTAGATCCTACTAAAAACATACTAAAAACAATGCCAAAAAGCGTATAAATTATCTGCTCATCACACATCAAGGCATCGAATGGAATTAAAGTGAATCAAAATCACCAATTTAAGGGCCTAAAAAGCATGTTTTTACACTTAAACACAATTCAAGGGAGAATTACAAAACCATGCTATTTCATTGAATAAATGTGGGAAAAGGTGATAAATTCCCCTAAAATAAGCACAAGATAAACCACAAAATCGGGGTTTATCAGTCCTCGAGCAAAAGAAGAAAGAAAGGAGTAGAAGAAGAAGAAGAAATGGAGGAGATGGAGAGTAGTAGTGGTTTCGGCCAAGGGGGTAGTAGTGTGTATGATGTGTGAAAATGAAGGTAGTGAGGAGGGGTATTTATAGGGTAGGAGAGAGAGGGAATTCAGTCATGAAGGGTTGGGTTTGGGAGGGAAATAGTTTGAATTTGAATGGTGAGGTAGGTGGGGTTTATGATGGATGGATGTGAGTCGTGAAGAGAATACGGGGAAGACGGTAGGATTTGATAGGTGAAGGGTATTTGGGGAAGAGTTATTGATGGGATTGATCAAGGGTATTTTGGGGAAGAGTGTTATGAAAAGGTGTGAAGAGGAGAGAAGAAAATGTGGGGTAGGTGGGGATCCTGTGGCGTCCACAGATCCTGAGGTGTCAAGGAATTCTGCTCCCTGCACCATTCTGGCATTCAAATGCCCATTGTGTGCCATTCCTGGCATTTAACGCTAGCTCTGCTACCTTTCCTGGCATTAAACGCCAGTCTGCTGCCCCTTTCTGACGTTTAACATCAGCCAGATGCCAGACACCCCTTTCTGGCGTTAAACGCCCAGAATGCTGCCAGGCTTGGCGTTAAACGCCCATTCTGCTATCCTTACTGCCGTTTAAACGCCAGTAAGCCTGTCCTCCAGGGTGTGCTGTTTTTGATGCTGTTTTTCATTTTGATTTAATTCTGTAGTTATTTTTATGACTTCACATGATCATCAACCTAAGGAAAACATAAAATAACAATGGAAAATAAATAAATATAATTAAATAACATTGGGTTGCCTCCCAACAAGTGCTTCTTTAATGTCAATAGCTTGACAGTGAGCTCTTAGAGAGCTTCACAGAGACTCAGAGCTTGATGATGGCCCCCCGACACCAAACTTAGAAGTTGAGTGTGGGGGCTCTGTTTAACTATATATTGAGAGAAGCCTTTCATGCTTCCTCACCAAGGTTACAGAAGAAGATCCTTGAGCCTGAAACACAAGGTAGTCCTCATTCAATTGAAGGACTAACTCTCCTCTATCCACATCAATCTCAGCTCTTGCTGTGGCTAGGAAGGGTCTTCCAAGGATGATGAATTCATCCTCATCCTTCCCAGTGTCTAGGATTATGAAATCAGCAGGGATGTAAAAGCCTTCAACCTTCACTAAGACATCCTCTACAAGTCCATAAGCCTGTTTCCTTGAATTGTCTGCCATCTCTTGTAAGATTCTTGTAGCTTGTACCTCAAAGATCCCCAGTTTCTCCATTACAGAGAGTGGCATGAGGTTTATACTTGATGTGAGGTCACACAGAGCCTTCTTAAAGGTCATGGTGCCTATGATGCAAGGTATTAAGAACTTTCTGGGATCCGGTTTCTTCAGAGGTAATTTCTGTTGAACCAAGGTATTCAGTTCATTGATGAGCAATGGAGGTTCATCCTCCCAAGTCTCATTACCAAATAACTTGGCATTCAGCTTCATGATTGCTCCTACATAGTGAGCAACTTGCTCTTCAATAATATTTTCATCCTCTTCAGAGGAAGAATACTCAACATAGCTCATGAATGGCAACAATAAGTTCAGTGGAATCTCTATGGTCTCTATATGAGCCTCAGATTCCTTTGGTTCCTCCATGGGGAACTCCTTATTGGCTAATGGATGTCCATTGATGTCTTCCTCACTGGAATTCACTGCCTTTCCCTCCTCTACAGGTTTGAACATGTTGGGTATATTGATGGCCTTGCACTCTTTTTTTGAATTCTCTTCTGTATTGCTTGGGAGAGTACTAGGAGGAGTTTCGGCCACTCTTTTACTCAGCTGACCGACTTGTGCCTCTAAATTTCTGATGGAGGACCTTGTTTCAGTTATGAAACTGAAAGTGGTCTTAGATAGATCAGAAACCATGGTTGCTAAGTCAGAGAGGCTCTGCTTAGAATTCTCTATCTGTTGCTCAGAAGATGATGGAAAAGGCTTGCTATTGCCAAACCTATTTCTCCCACCATTGTTATTATTGAAGCCTTGATTAGGCTTGTATTGATCCTTCCATGAGAAATTAGGATGATTTCTCCATGAAGGATTATAGGTGTTTCCATAGGATTCTCCCATGTAATTCACCTCTTCCATTGCAGGATTCTCAGGGTCATAAGCTTCTTCTTCAGAGGAAGCTTCTTTAGTACTACCGGATGCAGCTTGCATTCCAGTCAGACTCTGAGAAATTATATTGACTTGCTGAGTCAATATTTTATTCTGAGCCAATATTGCATTCAGAGTATCAATCTCAAGAACTCTTTTCTTCTGAGTTATCCCATTACTCACAGGATTTCTTTCAGAAGTGTACATGAACTGGTTATTTGCAACCATTTCAATGAGTTCCTGGGCTTCTACAGGCATCTTCTTCAGATGAAGAGATCTACCAGCAGAGTGATCCAATGACATCTTAGACAATTCAGATAGACCATCATAGAATATACATAAGATGCTCCATTCTGAAAGCATGTCAGAAGGACACCTTCTGATTAATTGCTTGTATCTTTCCCAAGCTTCTTAGAGGGATTCACCATCCTTCTGTCTGAAGGTCTGGACTTCCACTCTAAGCTTGCTCAACTTTTGAGGTGGAAAGAATTTGGCCAAGAAATTATTGACCAACTTTTTCCAAGAGTTCAGGCTTTCTTTAGGTTCTAAGTCCAACCATACACTAGCTCAATCTCTTACAGCAAAGGGGAAAAGCATAAGTCTATAGACCTCAGGATTAACCCCATTGGTCTTAACAGTATCACAGATTTGCAAGAATTCAGCTAAGAACTGATGAGGATCTTCCAATGGAAGTCCATGAAACTTGCAATTCTGCTGCATTAGAGAAACTAATTGAGGTTTAAGCTCAAAGTTGTTTACTCCAATTGTAGGAATTGAGATGCTTCATCCATAGAAGTCAGAAGTGGGTGCAGTAAAGTCACCATGCATCTTCTTTGCATCTCCACCATTGTTATTATTTTCAGCTGCCATAACTTCTTCTTTTTCGAAAATTTCTGTAAGGTCCTCTCTATAGTTTTGTGCTTTAGCTTCTCTTATTTTCCTTTTCAGAGTCCTTTCAGGTTCAGGATCAGCTTCAACAAGAATATTCTTATCCTTGTTCCTGTTCATATGAAAAAGAAGAGAACAGAAAAGAATAAGAATCCTCTATGTTACAGTATAAAGATTCCTTTATGTGAGTAGAAAAATAGAAGAATAGAATGAAGAAGGGAGAAGAAGGAGAATTCGAACACAGAGAGAGGGAGAGGGTTCGAATTTTAAGAAGAGAAGTGTTAGTAAATAAATAAAATAAATAGAAAGAGATGAGAGAGAAAGAGCATTCGAAAATTAATTAAAAGAAAAGAAAAATATTTTTTGTTTTTATTTTAATTATTAGTTAGAATTCGAAATTTAAGAAGGAAAATAAAATAAAATTAGAATTTAAAATAATTAGTTAATTAAAAAGAATTTTAAAAACGTGGTTAGTGGTTTTTGAAAATAAGAGAGAGAGAAAAGTAGTTAGGTGGTTTTGAAAAAGATAAGTAATAGTAAAACAACAAAAAGTCAAGTGGTTAATTGAAAAAGATTTGAAAATCAATTTTGAAAAGATATGATTAAAAATAATTTTGAAAAAGATTTGAATTGGAAATTAAAAAGATTTGATTTTTGATATTAAAGTTGATTACTTTACTAACAAGAAACTAAAAGATATGATTCTAGAATTTAAAGATTGATCCTTTCTTAATAGGCAAGTAACAACTTAAAAATTTTGAATCAAAATATTAATTGTTAGTATTAAATTCGAAAATATGAAATAAAATTAAAAAAAAAGATTTTGAAAATCAATTTTTAAAATTTTCGAAAAACAGAAAAGAAAATTGAAAAAGATTTGATTTTTGAAAAAGATTTGAAAAGATAGAACTTTTAAATTGAAATTTTGACTTGACTAACAAGAAACAACTACATTTTAAAAAATTTTTGACTAAGTCAACCCAAGATTTCGAAAATTATGAGTAAAATAAGGGAAAGATATTATTTTTTATTTTTGAATTTTTAACGAGGAGAGAGAAAAAAAAGATATCATTTTGTTTTTTTTCTCTTTTTTTTTTGAACAGCAAAAATGAAACAAAACATAAAAATTTAAGATCAAAATAATAAATGCATGCAAGAACACTTTGAATGTCAAGATGAACACCAAGAACACTTTGAAGATCATGATGAACATCAAGAACATATTTTTGAAAAATTTTAAGAGAAGAAAGACATGCAAGACACCAAATTTTTAATGTTTAGACACTAATGATTAAAAATTGCATAAGAAAAACAAGAAAAGACACAAAACAAGAAAATATAAAGATCAAACAAGGAAAATCATCAAGAACAACTTGAAGATCAATGAAGAACACAATGCATATATTTTCAAAAATTAAAGAAAAATTCAAAAGATGCAATTGACACCAAACTTAAAATTTGACACAAGATTCAAACAAGAAACACAAAATATTTTTGGTTTTTATGATTTTATTAAATTTTTTGGTATTTTTCGAAAATTATTTTGGAAAAAGAAAATAAAGGGATACAAAATTTTTAATACGAATCCCAGGAATCATGCAATGTTAGTCTAAAGCTTCGGTCCAAAAGAATTAGACATGGCCAATCACCAGCCAAGCTTTAAGTGAAAGCTTCGGTCCAAGAGATTTAGACATGGCCAAATACCCAGCCAAGCTTTAGCAGAACATTACATACAACAGCCAAATTGATGGGAACCAAAAGGTTCTTGCAAAGATAAGTGGAAACCTCGGTCCAAAAGATTAGACATGGCTTAACAGCCAGCCAGGATTCAACATATCTTATGAAACTCTAGAATTCGTTCTTAAAAATTCTGAAGAACGCATTTTTTTTTTGAAAATTTCATATGAATTTTTCGAAAACTAAAATTTTTTTGTATTTATTATTTTTTTCGAAATAAATAAAAAAATAAAAATTAAAAAGCTTAAACATAAAATAAAAGTACCTAATCTAAGCAACAAGATGAACCGTCAGTTGTCAAAACTCGAACAATCCCTGGCAATGGTGCCAAAAACTTGGTGCACGGAAATCGTGATTCACACTTTTCACATCTCCGCACAACTAACCAGCAAGTGCACTGGGTCGTCCAAGTAATAAACCTTACGTGAGTAAGGGTCGATCCCACGGAGATTGTCGGCTTGAAGCAAGCTATGGTCATCTTGTAAATCTCAGTTAGGCAGATTTAAATGGTTACGGGGTTTGGATAATTAAAATATAAATAAAACATAAAATAAGATAAAGGTACTTATGTAATTCATTGGTGGGAATTTCAGATAAGCGTTTGGAGAGCTTTGTTGCTTCTGAAACTCTGCTTTCATATTGCCTTCTTCCAACCATGCGTGCTCCCTTCCATGGCAAGCTGTAGGATCCTCTCAGTGAAAATGGTCCTCTACAGTTTCTGCACGGCTAATCAACTGTCAGATTTCTCGTCTCGGATGAAAAATACCAGGTACACCTACCGCATGGCTAATCATCTGTCGATTCCCGCTAGCGTCGAAATAGAATCCATTGATTCTTTTGCACACTGTCACTTGCGCCCAACTTTCGCAGGTTTGAAGCTCGTCGCAGTCATCCCTTCCCAGATCCTACTCCAAATACCACAGACAAGGTTTAGACTTTCCGGATCCCAGGAATGCTGCCAATGATTCTAGCCTATACCACAAAGATACTAATCTCACAGACTCGGTCTGTGTATTAGATATCCAAGAGAATATACTCCAGCTGTCGTCCAATTACTACGTTGAACAGCATGTAGACCGCTTTGTGGTTGTCAGGCACGCGGATCTTGGCTAAGCGAGTAACGAAGATTGGGTGATTGTCACGGGTCACCCCTTTATTCTGACTTAACTGAATTAAGTACGAGAGTATATCTTGGAGAAGAAGTAGGCGTGAATTGAATAGAAAAACAATAGTACTTGCATTAATTCATGAAGAACAGCAGAGCTCCACACCTTAATCTATGGGGTGTAGAAACTCCACCGTTGAAAACACATAAGTGAAAAAGGTCTAGGCATTGCCGAATGGCCAGCCTCCAAGGTCTAAGGACTAAACGTCCAGAGATGTAAAGATAGTCTATGAATACAATAGTAAAAGGTGCTATTTATACTAAACTATTGACTTAGGTTTACAGAAAATGAATAACTAAGTGCAGATAGTGCAGAAATCCACTTTCGGGGCCCACTTGGTGTGTTCTTGGGCTGAGCATTGAAGCTTTCATGTGCATAGGTTGTTCCTAGAGTTAAACGCCAACTTTGGTGCCAGTTTGGGCGTTTAACTCCAATTCTAGTGCCAGTTTGGGCGTTTTACGCCAAGATGTTTTAGGCTGGCTTTGGACGCCAATTTGGGCCATCAAATCTCGAGAAAAGTATAAACTATTATATATTGCTGGAAAGCCCAGGATGTCTACTTTCCTACGCAATTGAGGGTACACCAATTGGGCTTCTGTAGCTCAAGAAAATCCACTTCGAGTGCAGGAGGGTTGATGAGCGAATAATTTATACGCTTTTTGGCATTGTTTTTACATAGTTTTTAGTATAATTTAGTTAGTTTTTAGTATATTTTATTATTTTTTAAATAAAAATCACATTTCTGGACTTTACTATGAGTTTGTATATTTTTCTATGATTTCAGGTATTTTCTAGCTGAAATTGAGGGACTTGAGCAAAAATCTGATTCAGAGGCTGAAGAAGGACTGCAGATGCTATTCGATTCTGACCTCCCTGCACTCAAAGTTAATTTTCTGCAGCTACAGAAGTCCAAATGGCACGCTCTCAATTGCGTTGGAAAGTAGACATCCAGAGCTTTCCAGTAATATATAATAGTCCGTACTTTTCCCGAGTTTAGATGACACAAATTGGCGTTCAATGCTAGCTTTCTGCCCTATTCTGGAGTTTAAAGGCCAGAAACAGGTTGCAAAGCAGAGTTAAACGCCAGAAACAGGTTACAAACTGGTGTTTAACTCCAAGGAAGACCTCTACACATGAAAGCTTCAATGCTCAGCCCAAGCACACACCAAGTGGGCTCGGAAGTAGATTTCTGCATCATTTACTCATCTCTGTAAACCCTAGTAACTAGTTTAGTATAAATAGAACTTTTTACTATTGTTTTTATATCTTATCTTTTGATCATTTTTAGATCTCTAGACCTCCAAGGGAGGCAGGCCACTCGGCCATGTCTACCCTATTTTCACTTATGTATTTTCAACGGTGGAGTTTCTACACCACATAGATTAAGGTGTGGAGCTCTGCTGTTCCTCATGAATTAATGCAAAGTACTATTGTTTTTCTATTCAATTCAAGTCTATTTCTTCTCTAAGATATTCATCTGCACACAAGAACATGATGAATGTGATGATTATGTTACGCTCATCACCATTCTCACTTATGAACGCGTGCCTGACAAACACTTCCATTCTACATGAAAGCAAGCTTGAATGCATATCTCTTAGCCTCCTGATTTATGATCAGAGTCTTCGTGGTATAGGCTAGAATTATTGGCGGCCATTCTTGAGATCCAGAAAGTCTAAACCTTGTCGTGGTATTCCGAGTAGGATCGGGGAAGGGGTAGCTGTGACGAGCTTCAAATTCGCGAGTGCTGGGCGTAGTGACAGACACAAAAGGATTACTGAATCCTATTCCAGTAGGATCGAAAACCGACAGATGATTAGCCGTGCGGTGATAGCGCATTTTGGACCATTTTCACTGAGAGGACGTGATGTAGACATTGACAACGGTGATGCCCAACATACAGCTTGCCATGGAAAGGAGTAAGAAGGATTGGATGAAAGCAGTAGGAAAGCAGAGGTTCAGAAGGAACAAAAGCATCTCCATATGCTTATCTGAAACACACAACAATGAATTACATAAGTATTTCTATCCTATTTTATATTTTAATTATATTTTAATTATCAAATCTCCATAACCAATTGAATCTACCTGACTGAGAGTTACAAGGTAACCATAGCTTGCTTCAAGCCGATAATCTCCGTGGGATCGACCCTTACTCACGTAAGGTTTATTACTTGGACGACCCAGTGCACTTGCTGGTTAGCTGTGCGAAGTTGTGACAAAGAACTAAGATTATGAACGTGCATATTAAGTTTTCAGCGCCGTTACCAAGGAATGAACGATCACGATTTTGCATGCCAAGTTTTTGATGCCGTTGCCGGGGATTGTTCGAGTTTGGACAACTGACGATTCATCTTGTTGCTCAGATTAGGTAATTTTATTTTAACTTTAAGCTTTTTGTTTTTGTTTTTATTTTCAAAAAAAATAAAAAAAAATTTAAAATAAATTATTCTATGGCTTCAGAATTTTTAAGAAGGAATTCTAGAATTTCATGGGAAATGTTGAATCCTGGCTGGCTGTAAAGTCATGTCTAAATTCTTTTGGACTGAGGCTTCTTCTTCACATGCTTGAACTATGTATGCTGAAGCTTGGCTGGCCATTGGCCATGTCTAGTGTTTTGGACTGGAGCTTTCACTGAAAGCTTGGCTGGCTAGTAAGCCATGTCTAATTCCTGGAACGGAGTTTTAGACTAACATTGCAAGATTCCTGGAATTCCTATTAAAAATTTTGAAATCCTTATTTTCCTTTTCAAAAGAATTTTCGAAAAATCCAAAAAAATTTATAAAATCATAAAATCAAAAATACTTTGATGTTTCTTGCTTGATTCTATTGTCTAATTGTAAGTTTGGTGTCAATTGCATGCTTTTAACTTTTCTTAAATTTTCAAAGAACACATGCATTGAGTTTCTTTCGTGTTCTTCATGATCTTCAAGTTGTTCTTGATGATTTTCTATGTTTGATCTTTAATTTTTCTTGTTCTTCATCTTTTCTTGTTTTTCATATGCATTTTCTAGTTATTAGTGTTTAAGGTTTGAAAATTTCTAAGTTTGGTGTCTTGCATGTTTTTCTTTTCTAAAAATTTTCAAAAATAAGTTCTTGGTGTTCATCTTGACATTCAAAGTGTTCTTGGTGTTCATCTTGACACTTAAAGTGTTCTTGCATGCATCATGTGTTTTGATCTTGAATTTTCATGTTTTGAGTCTTTTTTGTTGTTTTTCTCTCTCTTCTTAAAATTCAAAAATAAAAAAAATATCTTTCCCTTATCCTCTCATAAATTTTCAAAAATTTGGTTCGAGTTAGTCAAAAAGTTTTTAAATTTAATTGTTTCTTATGAGTCAAATCAAATTTTTAATTTAAAAATTCTATCTTTTTCAAAACTTTTTTTTTCAAAAATCAAATCTTTTTCATTTTTTTTCTTTCATAATTTCAAAATTTTCAAAATTTTTTTCTTATTTCCATTTCATATTTTCGAAATTAATGCTAACAATTAATGTGATTGATTCAAAAATTTTAAAGTTTGTTACTTGCCTATTAAGAAAGATTCCATCTTTAAATTTTAAAATCATATCTTTTTGTTTCTTGTTAGTCAAGTAATCAACTTCAATTTTCAAAATCAAATCTTTTTAATTTCCAATTCATATTTTTTTTCAAAATAAATTTCAATCACATCTTTTTTTTAAATCAATTTCAAAATCAATTTTCAAATCTTTTTCAATTAACCACTTAAATTTTTGTTTGATTTTAAAAGTTTTCTATTTCAATCATATCTTTTTCAAAACCACCTAACTAATTTTCTCTCTCTAATTTTCGAAAACTCCTTCCCGCTTTTTCAAAATTCTTTTTAATTAACTAATTGTTTTAAAATTTTAATTTAATTTTATTTCTCTTTTTTAATTTTTGAATTCTAATTAATATTTAAAATAAAAACAAAAATATTTTTATTTTATTTTAATTAATTTTCGAATTTTTCTCTTCTCCTTCTTCTATTCTCTTCTTCTTCTACTTACATATAGAAATCTCTATACTGTGACATAGAGGATTCCATATTTTCTGTTCTCTTCTTTTTCACATGAGCAGGAGCAAGGATAAGAACATTCTTGTTAAAGCTGATCCGGAACCTAAAAGGACTCTGAAGAGGAAGCTAAGAGAAGCTAAAACACAACACTCTGAAGAGAACTTTACTGAAATATTTGAAAAAGAAGTAGAGATGGCCGAAACCAATAACAATGGTGGAGGTGCAAGGAAGATGCTTAGCGACTTTACTGCACTAAATTCCAACTTACATGCAAGAAGTATCTCAATCCCTGCCATTGGAGCAAACAATTTTGAGCTAAAGCCTCAATTAGTTTCTCTGATGCAACAGAATTGCAAGTTTCATGGACTTCCATCAGAAGATCCTTTTCAGTTCTTAACTAAATTCTTGCAGATCTGTGATACTGTTAAGACCAATGGGGTTCATCCCGAGGTCTATAGGCTTATGTTTTTCCCGTTTGCTATAAGAGACAGAGCTAGAATATGGTTGGACTCTCAACCTAAAGATAGTCTGAACTCTTGGGATAAGCTGGTCACGGCTTTCTTAGCCAAGTTCTTTCCTCCTCAAAAGCTTAGCAAGCTTAGAGTGGATGTTCAAACCTTCAAACAGAAAGAAGGTGAATCCCTCTATGAAGCTTGGGAGAGGTATAAGCAACTGACCAAAAAGTGTCCTTCTGACATGCTTTCAGAATGGACCATCCTAGATATATTCTATGATGGTCTGTCTGAATTATCTAAGATGTCATTTGACCATTCTGCAGGTGGATCCATTCACCTAAAGAAAACACCTGCAGAAGCTCAAGAACTCATTGACATGGTTGCAAATAACCAGTTTATGTACACTTCTGAAAGGAATCCTGTGAGTAATTGGATGCCTCAGAGGAAGGGAGTTCTTGAAATCGATACTCTGAATGCCATATTGGCTCAGAATAAAATATTGACTCAGTAAGTCAATATGATCTTTCAGAGTCTGAATGGATTGCAAGCTGTATCCAACAGTACTAAAAAGACATCTTCTGAAGAAGAAGCTTATGATCCTGAGAACCCTGCAATAGCAGAGGTGAATTACATGGGTGAACCCTATGGAAACACATATAATCCCTCATAGAGAAATCATCCAAATTTCTCATGGAAGGATCAACAAAAGCCTCAACAAGGCTTTAATAATGGTGGAAGAAACAGGTTTAGCAATAGCAAGCCTTTCCCATCATCCACTCAGCAACAGACAGAGAATTCTGAGCAGAATCCATCTAACTTAGCAAATATAGTCTCTGATCTATCTAAGGCCACTCTAAGTTTCATGAATGAAACAAGGTCCTCCATAAGAAATTTGGAGGCACAAGTGGGCCAGCTGAGTAAAAGAGTCACTGAAACTCCTCCTAGTACTCTCACAAGCAATACAGAAGAGAATCCAAAAAGAGAGTGCAAGGCCATAACCTTACTTGGTGTGGTTGAACCCAAAGAGGAGGAGGAGGACATGAATCCTAGTGAGGAAGACCTCCTGGGACATTCAGTGACCACTAAGGAGTTTCCCTTTGAGGAACCAAAGGAATCTGAGGCTCATCTAGAGACCATAGAGATTCCATTAAACCTCTTTTTACCATTCATGAGCTCTGATGACTATTCATCTTCTGAAGAAGATGAAGACATTGCTGAAGAACAAGTTGCTCAATATTTAGGAGCAATCATGAAGCTGAACGCCAAATTATTTGGTAATGAGACTTGGGAGGATGAACCTCCATTGCTCATCAAGGAACTAAATGCCTTGGTTCAGCAAATTCTACCTCAAAAGAAACAGGATCCTGGTAAATTCCTAATTCCCTGTAACATAGGCACCATGACCTTTGAGAAGGCTCTGTGTGACCTGGGGTCAGGAATAAACTTAATGCCACTCTCTGTAATGGAGAAACTTAGGATCTTTGAGGTGCAAGTTGCTAGAATCTCTTTAGAGATGGCAGACAACTCAAGAAGATGAAGGTTGAAGGCCTTTACATCCCTGCTGATTTCATAATCCTAGACCCTGGGGAGGATGAGGATGAATCCATCATCCTTGGAAGATCCTTCCTAGCCACAGCAAAAGCTGTGATTGATGTGGACAGAGAAGAGTTGGTCCTTCAACTGAATAAGGATAACCTTATGTTTAAAACTCAAGGATCTCCTTCTGTAACCATGGAGAGTAAGCATGAAAAGCTTCTCTCACTGCAGAGTCAACTAAAGCCCCCACAGTCAAACTCTAAGTTTGGTGTTGGGAGGCCACAACCAAACTCTAAGTTTGGTGTTGAACCCCCACATTCAATGCTCTGAACATCTGTGAGGCTCCATGGGAGCTCACTATCAAGCTATTGACTTTAAAGAAGTGCTTGTTGGGAGGCAACCCAATGTTATTTAATTATATCTATTTATTTTCTATTGTTATTTTATGCTATTTTTAGGTTGATGATCATGTGGAGTCACAAAAACTACTAAAAAATCAAAAACAGAATGAAAAACAGCATAAAAAATAGCTCACCCTGGAGGAAGAGCTTACTGGCATTTAAACGCCAGTAAAAAGCATCAAACTGGCGTTTAACGCCAGAAAGAAGCATCAAGCTGGCGTTAAACGCCAGAAACAAGCACCAGACTGGCGTTTAACACCAAAAACAGGCAGCAGTCTAGCGTTAAACGCCAGTATTGCAAACAAAGGGCATTTTGCACGCTTAATTGGAGCAGGGATGCTAAATCCTTGACCCCTCAGGATCTGTGGACCCCACAGGATCCCCCACAAGATCTGTGGACCCAACAGGATCCGCACCTACCCTAACTCTCTCTCTTCACACCTTTTCATAACCCTCTTCCCCAAATACCCTTCACCAATCACCTCAATCACTCTTCCCCATCACCTCTTAACCACTCACATCCATCCACTCTTCCCCATGAACCCCACATACCTCCAAAATTCAAATTCTTTTCCCTCCCAAACCCAACTCTAATGGCCGAACCCTAAACCTCCCCCCACTCCTATATAAACCCCTCATTCATACTCCATTTTCACACATTACAACCATCACTTCTCTCCCTTGGCTGAATACACCCTCTCCTTCCATCTCCTCCATTTTCTTTTTCTTCTACTACTTTCTTTCTTCTTTTGCTCGGGGACGAGCAAACATTTTAAGTTTGGTGTGGCAAAAGCATTGCTTTTTGTTTTTCCATAACAATTAATGGCACCTAAGGCCAGAGAAACCTCAAGAAAGAGGAAAGGGAAGGCAATTGCTTCCACCTCTGAGTCATGGAAGATGGAGAGATTCATCTCTAAGGTCCATCAAGACAACTTCTATGAAGTTGTGGCCAAGAAGAAAGTGATCCCTGAGGTTCCTTTCAAGCTCAAAAAGAGCAAATATCCGGAGATCAGACAAGAGATTAGAAGAAGAGGATGGAAAGTTCTCTCTAATCCTATTCAACAAGTCATGATCTTAATGGTTCAAGAGTTCTATGCAAACGCATGGATCACTAGGAACCATGATCAAAGTGTGAACCCGAATCCAAAGAATTGGCTTATCATGGTTCGGGGAAAATACTTAGATTTCAGTCCGGAAAATGTAAGGTTGGCGTTCAACTTGCCAATGATGCAAGAAAATGCACGCCCCTACACTAGAAGGGTCAATTTTGATCAAAGGTTGGACCAAGTCCTCATGGACATATGTGTGGAAGAAGCTTGAAAAATGGAAGATTGACGGTTTAGAATTCAGAATAAATTCCCGTTGCAAGTATAGTTTCTAAACTGAGCAATCGACCTTTCTTACAAACGTTTTGGTTGTCACAAGTAACAAACCTCTTTAAAATTGATAACCGAAGTATTTAAACCTCGGGTCGTCTTCTCAAGGAACTGCAGGGAGGTATGTTCTTATTATTGGTCATGAGTTTTGTAAATTGGGGTTTTGAAAGTAAGGAACAAATAATTTAAATGACAAATAAAATAAATAAACAACTGTAAAATAAACTCTTGGCAAGGTATGAAAATTCGGAAGTCCTATCCTAGTTGTCCTTATCAATGGTGATGAGAATTATATTTTGCTCTCCACTATGTCAACCTCTAACTATTAAGGTAAGTTGAGTGGGTAAATCAATTTAACGCCTAAAGTCCTAGTTAATTCCTAAGGAAAGACTAGAGTTAAAGGGATTTAAATCAATCAGCAAGGATATCAGTTATTAACCACGATGAGTTTGACAACTCAAGAGTTACCAATTAATCAACCAAAGCCAAAAGGGGAAAATCTAAATTATTAATGTAAATATTGGGCAACATAAATCAAATACAAATAAAAGTATTAGAGTATCTGAAAGTAAAAGAGAAATATAAAGTAAAAGGAATGTTGAACCTGATGAAGAGTTGAAATTCTAAATCCTTTAAGAGGAATTCTAATCCTAAAAACCTAAGAGAGATGAGAGAACCTCTCTCTCTAAAAACTACATCTAAACTATGAAAAGTGAATAATTGAAGACATTATAATGAATGGATGCATTCCCCCACTTTATGACCTCTAATCTGTGCCTTCTGAACTTGGATCTGGGCCAAAAAGGGATTCAGAAATTGCTGGGAGCATTTTCTGTAATTTCTGATGCGTGGCGTCTGTCACGCGACCGCGTGGGTCACGCGGTCGCGTCATCTGGAGTTTTCCTTGTCACGCGTTCACTTCGGTCACGCGTACGCGTCATCTGTGTTCTGCTCTTAGCGTGCGTCCGCGTCAGTCACGCGTTCGCGTCACTGCCTTTTTCACGCTGGGCATGCGACCGTGTCGTCCATGCATTCGCGTCACTGCCAGTTTCTTTAAAAACTCCATTTTATGCTCTCCTTCCATTTTTGTATGTTTCCTTTCCATCCTTTAAGTCATTCCTGCCTTAGAAGATCTGAAACTACTCAACACACAAATCACGGCATCGAATGGTAATAAAGGGTAATTAAAATAATTATTTTTAAAGCATAGGAAACGTGTTTTTCACATATATCACATAATAAGGAAGGGAAAGTAAAACCATGCAATTTACATGAATAAGTGGGTGAAGGGTTGAATAAATCACTTAAATTGAGCACAATATATATCATAAAACATGGGTTTATCAATTTTGAAGAACGGAAGATTGACGGTTTAGAATTTAGAATTCAGAATAAATTTCCGTCGCAAGTATAGTTTCTAAACCGAGCAATCGACCTTTCTTACAAACGTTTTGGTTGTCACAAGTAACAAACCCCTTTAAACTTGATAATCGAAGTATTTAAACCTCGGGTCGTCTTCTCAAGGAATTGCAGGGAGGTATGTTTTTATTATTGGTTATGAGTATTGTAAATTGGGGTTTTGAAAGTAAGGAACAAATAATTTAAATGACAAATAAAATAAATAAACAACTGTAAAATAAACTCTTGGCTAGGTATGAAAATTCGGAAGTCCTATCCTAGTAGTCCTTATCAATGGTGATGAGAATTATATTTTGCTCTCCACTAAGTCAACCTCTAATTATTAAGGTAAGTTGAGTGGGTAAATCAATTTAACGCCTAAAGTCCTAGTTAATTCCTAAGGAAAGACTAGAGTTATAGGGATTTAAATCAATCAGCAAGGATATCAGTTATTAATCACGGTGAGTTTGACAACTCAAGAGTTACCAATTAATCAACCAAAGCCAAAAGAGGAAAATCTAAATTATTAATGTAAATAAAGGAAAGCAGTCATAATTCTGAAATACCTCAAATTATATTAAATAGAAAATTAAATCTAAACATGAATGGTTCATAAGCCAAATTGGCAATAAAAGTAATTAAAGGATAACATTAAAATAACGGAAAGTAAAAGAGAAATATAAAGTAAAAGAAATGTTGAACCTGATGAAGAGTTGAAATTCTAAATCCTTTAAGAGGAATTCTAATTCTAAAAACCTAAGAGAGAGGAGAGAACCTCTCTCTCTAAAAACTACATCTAAACTATGAAAAGTCAATAATTGAAGACATTCTAATGAATGGATGCATTCCTCCACTTTATGACCTCTAATCTGTGCCTTCTAGACTTGGATCTGGGCCAAAAAGGGATTCAGAAATCGCTGGGAGTGTTTTCTATAATTTCTGGTGCGTAGCGTCTGTCACGTGTCCGCGTGGGTCATGCGGTCACGTCATATGGAGTTTTCCTTGTCACGCATTCGCTTCGATCATGAGTACGCGTCATCTGTGTTCTGCTCTTGGCGCGTGTCCGCGTCAGTCACTCGTTCGCGTCGCTGCCTTTTTCGCGCTGGGCATGCAACCGTGTCGTCCATACGTTCGCGTCGCTGCCAGTTTCTTCAAAAACTCCATTTTGTGCTTTCCTTCCATTTTTGTATGTTTCCTTTCCATCCTTTAAGTCATTCCTGCCTTAGAAGATCTGAAACTACTCAACACAGAAATCACGGCATCGAATGGTAATAAAGAGTAATTAAAATAATTATTTTTAAAGCATAGGAAACATGTTTTTCACATATATCACATAATAAGGAAGGGAAAGTAAAACCATGCAATTTACATGAATAAGTGAGAAGACCGGACAATATATATCATAAAATATGGGTTTATTAGAGCTCAATGGAAAGTTGACTCAAGAGGCAAGCTGGTTCAATTGAGAAGACCGGACCTTAAGCCTGTAGCTAGAGGATGGTTGGAGTTCATCCAACGCTCAATTATTCCTACTAGCAACCGGTCTGAAGTTACTGTAGACCGAGCCATCATGATCCATAGTATCATGATTGGGGAGGAAGTGGAAGTTCAAGAGATTATACCTCAAGAACTCTATAAGGTGGCTGACAAGTCTTCCACTTTGGCAAGGTTAGCCTTTCCTCACCTCATTTGCCACCTCTGCAATTCGGCTGGAATTGACATAGAGGGAGACATCCTCATTGATGAGGACAAGCCCATCACAAAGAAAAGGATGGAACAAACAAGAGATCATGGACCTCAACAAGAGCATGAGGAAATCCCTCACCATGAAATCCTTGAGATGCTTCAAGGGATGCACTTCCCTCCACAAAACTATTGGGAGCAAATAAACACTTCCCTAGCAAAATTAAGTTCCAACATGGGACAACTAAGGATGGAGCACTAAGAGCACTCCATCATCCTCCATGAGATTAGAGAAGATCAAAGAGCTATAAGGGAGGAGCAACAAAGACAAGGAAGAGACATAGAGGAGCTCAAGAGCACCATTGGTCCTTCAAGAAAAGGAAGATGCCACCCTCACTAAGGTGGACCCGTTCCTTAATCTCCTTGTTCTTATTTTCCTGTTTTTCGTTTACTATGCTTCATGTTTATTTATGTTTGTGTCTTTATTAGATGATCATTAGTGTTTAAGTGTCTATGTCTTAAAGCTATGAATATCCTATGAATCCATCACCTCTCTTAATTGAAAACTGTTCTAAAAAAAAAAGAACAAGAAGTACATGGTTTCGAATTCATCCTTGAAACTAGTTTAATTATTTTGATGTGGTGACAATACTTTTTGTTTTCTGAATGAATGCTTGAACAGTGCATATGTCTTTTGATATTGTGGTTTATGAATGTTAAATATGTTGGCTCTTGAAAGAATGATGAAAAAGGAGAAATGTTGTTGATAATCTGAAAAATCATAAAATTGATTCTTGAAGCAAGAAAAAGCAGTGAATACAAAAGCTTGCAAAAAAAAAGAGAAGAGAAAAGAAAAAATGGCGAAAAAAAAAAGAAAAAGCAAGCAGAAAAAGCCAAAAGCTCTTTAAACCAAAAGGCAAGAGCAAAAAGCCAATAGGCCTTAAAACCAAAAGGCAAGGGTAATAAAAAGGATCCAAGGATTTGAGCATCAGTGGATAGAAGGGCCTAAAGGAATAAAATCCTGGCCTAAGCGGCTAAACCAAGCTGTCCCTAACCATGTGCTTGTGGCGTGAAGGTCTCAAGCTAAAAGCTTGAGACTGAGCGGTTAAAGTCAAGTTCCAAAGAAAAAAAAAGAGTGTGCTTAAGAACCCTAGACACCTCTAACTGGGGACTTTAGCAAAGCTGAGTCACAATCTGAAAAGGTTCACCCAGTTATGTGTCTATGGTATGTATGTATCCGGTGGTAATACTGGAAAACAGAGTGCTTAGGGCCACGGCCAAGACTCATAAAGTAGCTGTGTTCAAGAATCAACATACTGAACTAGGAGAATCAATAACACTATCTAAATTCTAAGTTCCTATAGATGCCAATCATTCTGAACTTTAATGGATAAAGTGAGATGCCAAAACTATTCAAGAGGCAAAAAGCTACTAGTCCCACTCATTTGATTGGAGCTAAGTTTCATTGATATTTTGGAATTTATAGTATATTCTCTTCTTTTTATCCTATTTTATTTTCAGTTTCTTGGGGACAAGCAACAATTTAAGTTTGGTGTTGTGATGAGCGGATAATTTATACGCTTTTTGGCATTGTTTTTACATAGTTTTTAGTATAATTTAGTTAGTTTTTAGTATATTTTTATTAGTTTTTAAATAAAAATCACATTTCTATACTTTACTATGAGTTTGTGTGTTTTTCTGTGATTTCAGGTATTTTCTGGTTGAAATTGAGGGACTTGAGCAAAAATCTAATTCAGAGGCTGAAGAAGGACTACAGATGCTGTTGGATTCTAACCTCCCTGCAATCAAAGTGGATTTTCTGGAGCTAAAGAAGTTCCAATGGCACGCTTTCAATTACGTTGGAAAGTAGACATCCAGGGCTTTCCAGCAATATATAATAGTTCATACTTTGCTCGAGTTTAGATGACGCAAACTGGCGTTCAACGCCAGCTTTCTGCCCTATTCTAGAGTTAAACGCCAGAAACAGGTTGCAAAGCAGAGTTAAACGCCAGAAACAGGTTACAAACTGGCGTTTAACTCCAAGGAAGACCTCTACACGTGAAAGCTTCAATGCTCAGTCCAAGCACACACCAAGTGGGCCCGGAAGTAGATTTCTGCATCATTTACTCATCTCTGTAAACCCTAGTAACTAGTTTAGTATAAATAGAACTTTTTACTATTGTTTTTATATCTTATCTTTTGATCATTTTTAGATCTCTAGACCTCCATGGGAGGCTGGCCACTCGGCCATGTCTACCTTATTTTCACTTATGTATTTTCAACGGTGGAGTTTCTACACCACATAGATTAAGGTGTGGAGCTCTGCTATTCTTCATAAATTAATGCAAAGTACTATTGTTTTTCTATTCAATTCAAGCCTATTTCTTTTCTAAGATATTCATTCTCACACAAGAACATGATGAATGTGATGATTATGTGACGCTCATCACCATTCTCACTTATGAATGCATGCCTGACAAACACTTCCGTTCTACATGAAAGCAAGCTTGAATGCATATCTATTAGCCTCCTGATTTACGATCAGAATCTTCGTGGTATAGGCTAGAATTATTGGCGGCCATTCTTGAGATCCGGAAAGTCTAAACCTTATCTGTGGTATTCCGAGTAGGATCTGGGAAGGGGTGGCTGTGACGAGCTTCAAACTCACGAGTGTTGGGCGTAGTGACAGACGCAAAAAGATTACTGAATCCTATTCCAGCATGATCGAGAACCGACAGATGATTAGCCATGCGGTGGCAGCATATTTTGGACCATTTTCACTGAGAGGACAGGATGTAGCCATTGACAACAGTGATGGCCAACATACAGCTTGCCATTGAAAGGAGTAAGAAGGATTGGATGAAAGTAGTAAGAAAACAGAGGTTCAGAAGGAACAAAAGCATCTCCATACGCTTATCTGAAACACACACCAATGAATTACATAAGTATTTCTATCCTATTTTATATTTTATTTATATTTTAATTATCAAATCTCCATAACCAATTGAATCTGCCTGACTGAGAGTTACAAGGTAACCATAGCTTGATTCAAGCCGACAATCTCCGTGGGATCGACCCTTACTCATGTAAGGTTTATTACTTGGACGACCCAGTGCACTTGCTGGTTAGTTGTGCGAAGTCGTGACAAAGAACTAAGATTATGAACGTGCGTATTAAGTTTTCAGTGCCGTTACCAAGGAATGAACGATCACGATTTTGCATACCAAGGGTCAGAATCCAATAGCATCTGCAGTCCTTTTTCAGCCTCTGAATCAGATTTTTGCTCAGGTCCCTCAATTTCATTCAGAAAATACCTGAAGTTACAGAAAAACACACAAACTCATAGTAAAGTTCAGAAATGTAATTTTTGAATAAAAACTAATAAAAATATAATAAAAAGTAACTAAAACACACTAAAAACTATGTAAAAACAATGCCAAAAAGGGTATAAATTATCCGCTCATCACTTTTTCTTAATTCAAGTTATATTTCAATTTTGCTTCTTGACGAACGGATTTTTGCCAGTAAAGAAATTCACAAATAAATTCTCGTTGAAAGTATAGTTTCTAAACCAAAAAGGAATCCTTTGTACAAAAACTTGTTTATCACTAAAGCAAACCCAATAAAATTAAACTGAAGTATTTAAACCTCGGGTCATCTCTCAAGGAATTGCAGGGAAGTGTACCTAGAATTGGTTATGAGATCGTATCTTTTTTTGGTGTTTTGAATAAGGAACAAGAAAAGTAAATTGCAAGAATTAACCTCTAACTATGGAGGGAAGTCAAGTGGATGAATCAATTTGATTCCTCAAGTCCTAGTCAATTCCTAGGGAAAGACTAGCTTTAGATGGATCCAAATCAACTAGCAACTTTCAACTATCAATCAACAAAGGAGTTTGATAACTCAAGAGTCTCCAATTACTCTACCAAAGCCAATAATATAAAAACCTAACTTAAAATCCTCCCAAGCATTTTATCAAACACTTGGAAGGCATAACATAAAAACATAGAAATTAATAAGAGATAATAAAACCTAAGCAACCAATTGCAAGCATCAATAACACAAATTAAAGAAAGCAATCATAAATATGAAATACCTTAAACTGCATTAAATAGGAAATTGAATCTAACATGAGAATTCATGAACCAAATTGGCAACATAAAGTAATCAACAAAGGAAATAAATAAACTAGAATGCTAAGACAAATAAAAGTAGAAGAGAAACTAATTAAACTAAGATAGAAATCTAAAATTGAGAATAACTAAAATATAGAATCCTAAAACCTAGAGAGAGGAGAGAGCCTTTCTCTCTAGAAAACTTCATCTAAAGTGTAGCATTTCGACAACGGTTTTAATGCGTTTCTTTTGTGCAATTCTTTAAACAACAATAAAAACTGTTGCTTAAAGCCAACTCATGGTAACGGTTATAAAACCGTTCTTTAAAATAGTCAAACAGAACGGTTTTACTGTGTTGCTAGAAATTAATGAAAAATGAAATTCACCTGTAACACTTTAAAAAACCGTTGTCTAAACCTATCTAAGAGAACGGTTTTAAGGCGTTGCAAAATTTGGCGTTGCTAAAGGCCATATTTGTTGTAGTGCTGGTTTCACATGAGTAGGTACCCAAATTCCCAATATTCACATAAAGTAGAAACATAACACATTCCCATTAACCCAGGTTCTCACAGTTTCCCACACTTAATTGATACACAATCTCTATCTTATGCTAACCAAAGATTCAATTGGGGTAATTAGTTGTTTTTCCGCTTAAGGCTAGTGATGTGGTAAAATATAGAACAAATGGGGATTAAAAGGCTCAAAGTGGCCAACAAAGGTAAATGGAATATTTGGGAAAGGTGAGTTAATAATAATTGATGGCCTCAATCATATGTATGCATGCAAATACACTAAACAATGAACATATAGAATGGAACAAAATATAGATTACAATCATAGAGAAGGAAACACACAAGAATAAAAATCATGGTTAAATAGTATAACCATATAATTAAGCTCAAATCTCACAGGTTGTGTGTTCTTAGCTATAATTCATGTTCCAAATTACAGTCTTCCAACAAGTTTAACACAAATTTTTAATTTAATTTAGTGAAATGCTATAAAAAGGTCTTAAAAGAGAAAATATTACTTCAACCAAGTAGTAGCTAAATGCAAAAAATCAAACAAACATGCAATCAAATATGCAAATGCAACAACTAATTTAACAAAGAAAATTAAACATTGGTGTTGAGAAGGAAATAACTAACCCACGGAAGTTGGTATCGACTGCCCCACACTTAAAGAGTGAACCGTCCTCGGTGCATGCAAAGAAGTGCAAGTGGACGGGCTGCTACAACTGATGCTTTTTCCGAAATTGTGCCGATGGACTTGTCTGTTACCCCATTCAGAAGCTATCCCTTTTTCATCTTTGGTGGCCATCCTAAAAGAAGACGAAAAGGAAAAAAAGTTACCCAAAAACAAAGATAAGAAAACCATTAAAACTTAGGTGAGTTAATGCCAATTAATGAGGGTCTCAATTACATGGTAGCTACAACATGCATGTGAGAAAATAGTAGAAGCAAATGGCATATCAATAGTGCAAAAATTGCAACAAAGAGGAAGAAATAGTGGGTAATGCAGGATAGTATAAGCGTATGTCAATGCAAATGGAATACATGTATTATAAAAGATTAGCATTGACTATGAAGAATAATACCCAACAATGTAAAACAAGATACGAAGCACCAAAATAATGAAAAAAAATGCAACAGTTGAATAAGAACATTTAACACCAATGGTAAAATAAGAACTTAGAAAAGAAAATAAAAATAGGCACAAGATTAAAATGCAATGAATGAAAGTATGCAAATAAATTAAGTAAAATATAACGAAAGAGAATAAGGATGAGAAGTGAAAGGGATGAAGAAGATGAACGTAAGAAAGGAGGAATAAAAAAAGGGGAGAAGATAGAAGAAAAGGGAAGGGAATGAAGAACGGGACGCGACGTACGAGTGCAAGGCATGCGTGCGCGTGAAAACTGCATTAACCATGTGACGCGTACGCGTCGCCCACGCGTACGTGTGGGTGGTCTGAGAGTGAAAGGACACGCACGCGTCAGGGACGCGTACGCGTGGGTGATGTTGTGCCTCTAGCACAATCCCATCGCAAGGGCGGCACAACTCTCGGGTCAAACACCCATATACGCCGATTGTCCTATCCACGCGTGCGCGTGCTTGACGCGTATGCGTGGATTTCCCAGGTTGCAGGTGACGTGCACGCGTCCTAGACACGTACGCGTGGCTCGAATTGTGCGCAGAGCACACCAGCTGCACAATTCCATCACAATTTTCTGTTCGTTGGATGGGATAGCAAAATTTGGAATCAGCGCCCACGCGTGGCCTACGCGCACGCCTAGGTTGCACCATTTTTTTTTATGCAGAATGCAAAATGCAGAATGCAGATGATTATGCAGAAATTATGAATGAACACCAATAAGAATAAAATAAAATAAAACTAAAAATAAAAATGAAAGATTATACCATGGTGGGTTGTCTCCAACCTAGCACTTTTAGTTAAAGTCCTTAAGTTGGACATTTGGTGAGCTCCTTGTCATGGTGGCTTGTGCTTGTACTCGTCTTGAAACTTCCACCAATGCTTGGACTTCCAATAAGCTCTAACATCTCCAAGTAAATTCTCCAACCTTTGATGGAGTTCTTCACAAGCTTTAAGCTCCCAAAATTGATCCTCTTGTATGCTGGGGTCCCAAATCTTGTTTCTACACACGTCTTCAAGTTGATCATCATGATTCTATCCGGATGGTTCAGCCTTGGAATTCTCATTTAATTGCCCAAACATCCTCCTAGACCCAATCAATTGAGAATTATACCAACCCTTGCAATTGGGCCTTGAGCTTCCCACCATAATGAACCTAGGATGTTGTTGCCAACCGCTAACCATCTCCCTTTTTACTCTTAAGACCGCATATAGCTCTAAGTTGTCCATCCTTTTCAAGAAGACCATATTCAAGTGGGAAGGTACAGTTCAAGGATAAGAATTTTACCCACTTGAATGTTGTGTTGGATGGTAATGGCTTGGGGGGAGGTATCTCCAGTGGTAGCCTTGTCAATGTGTGCTTCACTTTCTTAGGCTCCTCTTTGATGATCTCCACCTCTTGACAAGCTTCTTCAATTTCAACCTCTTCCTCTTTAATCTCCATATCTTGATCAACCTCTTCAAAGTCTTTAACCATGATATGCCTTGGAGGTTGTACACCCTCCTCAACATCAAATTCAAACGTCTTGGAAGGAGGCTCTATGACTTGACTTTCCCATGGAGGTTCCGCATCTCCTAAGTCTTCAACCAATTCCTATTCTTTGATAATTTCGGCCTTCTCCACTTGCTCTAATACAAAATCAAACTCCTCCTTGATATCGCTTAGTGTAGAGTTGTCTTCAATGATGGAGCTTCCCTCTTGTTCAACCTTTACTAATTCTTCAACTATTCCTTCATCTTCAATGGTTTCTCCTACCTCTATCTTTTGGGCCTCCTCTTGCTTCTCTTGAAGTATGTGTGCATAAAACCGATCCATTACGTCCCTAAGACGATGCCTTCTCTCTTGTTCCGGGTCAGTAGCATAATTGGGATCATGTTTCTCTTGGATTGATGTATATGGGTATTCTTGCACGGAGGGTGGTGATGCAGTAAAACTTGAGGGTTGAATATTGGAGGTAGAGGGTTGGTCCATGCGGGATATAAGATTTTAAAGTTTAGAGGTGAGACCAATGAGAGTAGAGATAAGTGTGGTTTGACGCTCTCTTTGCCCTTGGCGAATAACATTAAAGTTATCATTTATGGGAGCTTGGGGTGGATAAGAGGGTTCATTTGTCGGGAGAAAAGGCTGATGATAGGAAGGTGGTTCATCTTGATAAGGATATGGAGACGGTGTATATTGAGGTGGTGGTTCTTAGAAGTATGGCTCGTAAGGCTCTTAGTATGGTGGGTAAGGATTAGGGTTATATGGGGGTGTTTGGTGGTAAGGGACTTGTGAGTATGGTGGATCAAAATTATATTGAGGAGGAGGCTCATAGGTATAGTGTGGCTCATAACCATTGTCCTGGTATGCCTCTTGGAATGGCTCTTGGTCATAGTATGTTGGTGGAGGTTGTTGCCAAGAGGGTTAATTAAATTCTTGTTGCTCCTCCCATCTTTGATTGTCCCAACCTTGATGCATATTTTCATTGTAGCTTCCATTCTCTACAACATAATTTAACTAAACTCATAGCCAAAGGGGTGAGAATTTATACTAGCTAAATAAAATAAAAACAAAAACTAGTAAAAATAAGCAACTAAGTCCTAAACTAACAAAAACTAGCAAACAAGCAAAAAGCAAATATTTACAATAACCAATAATAAGGCACACGTTTGCAATTCCCCGGAAACGGCACCATTTTGACGAACGGATTTTTGCCAATAAAGAAATTCACAAATAAATTCTCGTTGAAAGTATAGTTTCTTAACCAACAAAGAATCCTTTTGTACAAAAACTTGTTTGTCACTAAAGCAAACCCAATAAAATTAAACCGAAGTATTTAAACTTCGGGTCGTCTCTCAAGGAATTGCAGAGAAGTGTACTTAGAATTGGTTATGAGATTGTATCTTTTTTGGGGTTTTGAATAAGGAACAAGAAAAGTAAATTGCAAGAATTAAATTAATAGCTAATAAAGCTCTTGGCAAGGTATGAGAATTAGAAGTCCTATCCTAGCTATCCTTATCAATTGTGATGAGAATTGTCCATTGCTCCCACTTAGTTAACCTCTAACTATGGAGCGAAGTCAAGTGGATGAATCAATTTGATTCCTCAAGTCCTAGTCAATTCCTAGGAAAAGACTAGCTTTAGAGGGATCCAAATCAACTAGCAACTTTCAACTATCAATCAACAAAGGAGTTTGATAACTCAAGAGTCTCCAATTACTCTACCAAACCCAAGAATATAAAAACCTAACTTAAAATCCTCCTAAGCATTTTATCAAATACTTGGAAGGCATAACATAAAAACATAGAAATTAATAAGAGATAATAATACCTAAGCAACCAATTGCAAGCATCAATAACACAAATTAAAGAAAGCAATCATAAATATGAAATTCCAAAAATTGCATTAAATAAAAAATTGAATCTAACATGAGAATTCATGAACCAAATTAGCAACATAAAGTAATCAACAAAGGAAATAAATAAACTAGAATGCTAAGACAAATAAAAGTAGAAGAGAAACTAATTAAACTAAGATAGAAATCTAAAATTGAGAATAACTAAAACTGAGAATCCTAAAACCTAGAGATAGGAGAGAGCCTCTCTCTCTAGAAAACTACATCTAAAACCTAAATTGTGAATAATTAGAAGTGAATGAATGATTGAATGTTGTGTGTTGAGTCTCTGCTTGTCCCCTGGCTTTAGTCTGCATTTCTGGGGCGAAAACTAGGTCCAAACTCAGCCCAAAATTGCCCCCAGCGTTTTCTGTGATTTCTGCAGGTAGCGCATGTCACGCGTACGCATCAGTAATGCGTACGTGTCGATGGTCATCCTCGCGTGTCACGGGTATGCGTCAGGCATGCGCACGCGTGAGCCATGCGTGCGCGTCATTTCTCGCTTGTTGTCTCCTTTATTTCTTGTGCTCCTTCCCTTTTTGCAAGCTTCCTCTGCATCCTCTAAGCCATTCCTGCCCTATAAAGCCTGAAAACACTTAACACACAGATCACGACATCGAATGGTAAAAAAGGAAATTAAAAATATACAATTTAAAGGCTTAGGAAGCAAGTTTTCAATTATAGATCAAAACTAGAAAGGAATTGTAAAACCATGCAAATTGTATGAATGAGTGTGCAAAGACTTAATAAAACCACTCAATTGAGCACAAGATAAACCATAAAATAGTAGTTTATCACTTCTCTCTTGCAATTTTAATTTCTTGTTGATAAATTTGATGTTTGATGTTTATTACATGCTTTCTTGTGTTATTCTTGTTGATTGACATCAATTGTTGCTTTTAGTTTCAAACCTTTACTCATTTTCCTCATGTTTAAGCTTTTTGCCCACCAAGTGTTTGACAAAATGTCAAACATGGTTTTAGGCTAAATTTTTTGTTCTTGGCTTGGGTAAAGTGAGCAATTGGGTTCCTAGAGTTGGACTGTCCAACATTTAGTTTCAATTCTTAGGTTGTTAATTGTTCTTGTTCCCACTAACGCTAATTTGTTGCTAAAGTAATTAGCAAGAAAGTTAGGATTTATGGGTTAAGGACAATTATGCTCATTTAACTTACTTTCCGATTTGAGGGTTGATCAAGTGAGACTAATCCATCATAATTGTCATAGTTGTGGTTCCAACAAGGAAAGGACCCTTAGCTCACTCCAAGCCAAGACTCTTTTTGATGCTTTTAATCTTTCATACATTTTCATGTTAATCTCTTTTATACTTTACTTGTTTATATTACACAGTTAGTTTTTTAATTTCTTAATTAGTTCAATCATTACAATTTTGCATGTTCTTTTATTGCTTTATGTGTTCATTTCTTCATTCACAAACCTTTGATCACTACAACCGGATTTGCACATTCATTGCTTTAGAGTACTCCTTGGGAGACGACCCGGGAGTCAAATACTCTCGGTTTTAAAATAGTTTTGAATTGTGACACATCTTGTGAACCTCTAATTTGATTGGTGGCCAACTTGTTGGGTTAGGACTATACTTACAACGCTAACCCCCATTTTGGGAAAAATTCCTAACCTATGCAATTTGGCTCTCGTCAAATTTTGGCGCCGTTGCCGGGGAGTTCACTTTAAGTGCAATGAGTGCTAGAATTTTGGTTGTTGTAAATATGTGAATAGTGTAAATATTTGATTTTTGATTTGCTACTTAGCGCTAATTATAGACATTACTTTTTTCTTTAGTTAATTTTTAGTATTTGTTGATTGTTAAGTGGTTCTTGTTTACTTGCATATCTTTATTTTGCTTTTCATAATGCATGGTTTTCATTGCCTCCTTAGTAGAATGACATGGTCGCTTCCAGACCCGAGCTTGGCCACTTTTGATCCGAAAATTGAAAGAACTTTAACTCATATAAGGCAAGCTCGGCGCTGGCTAGCTTTTGTGGATAGTGAATCGGAACCCCTTGGGGAACCCTCCCGTTCACTATCACCACCCATCCGTGACTATCATTCTCCAATCAATGAGGAGACTCTATATTCATCTGTGGGAGTACTGAACTCTCTTTGAGTGATTCAGGTGACACCGTCATCGTGGATCCACCTCGAAGAATCACCTTGAAGGAGGCCGGAGCTCCCGATCTTGACTTGCAACTGCTTCAAATTTTGTATCCGGCTTTAGATTCTAACTTTGAGCTCAAGTCCGGCACGATAAACTTGCTCCCAAAGTACAATGGACTACCTGGAGAGGATCTTCTGAAGCATCTGTAGGATTTCCAAGTTGCTTGTTCAACCGCGAGAAGACATGGGGCCGATGAAGCTGCAATGTTGGTCTTCGCTTTCCCTTTCTCTTTGGAGGAAAAAGCGAAGGAGTGGTTTTAAACTCAAATGGGTGAAGTTAGATCCAACTGGGACTTGTTACGTAAAGAATTTTTGGAAAAGTTCTACCCTCCCAAGAAAACAGACAAGTTGCGAAGAGAGATCTCTTGCATTGTGCAACGGGATGGGGAGACATTGTATGAGTATTGGGAGAGATTTAAGAAGTTGCTGGAGGCTTGCCCTCACTACAGGATAGATGAGTTGGTTCTTATCAGTTATTTCTGTCAAGGAATGCACCACTAAGACAAGCTTCTCCTAGATGCGGCGAGTGGAGGTTTATTGACCAAAAACAAGACCGCTGCAGAAGCATGGGAAGTTATTTCAGACTTGCGGACTCCATTCAGTACTCAAGGGTAAGAAGTCCACAACCGAAAGCTTTGAATGAAGTTTTTCCCTCCGGAGATGCTATTTTGACCAAGACCCTCGGGGAAATGACAATCTTGTTGCGATAACTCACCCAAAGGCAACAAATTCCTCAAGCTTTGATAGTATCCCCACCTCAAACCCTAAGGATTGAAGGACCACCAAGGGTATGTGGTGTTTGTGCGTGTAACAGTCATTGCACCGATGAGTATCCTTAGCTCCAAGAGGACACTACATTGGCAGTAGCTAACTCTTATCCAGAAAGACCAAATCACAACCAAGGATCCAACCAACATGGAGGCAATCAAAACCAAGGGTGGAAGGATAATTCAAACCAAAGATGGAACCAAGATCCTCAATCTCATCCCAACCAAAACGCCCAAGTCTACTACTATCAGCATCCCCAAGGTCAACCACATACCAACAACCATACCAACAAACCCCACAATTTCAACCTCAACAGAAATACCAACACCCCCATAGTAGACCTATCCCTCCTCAAGTTAACCAAACCCTTCCCTTCAATCAACCTCACATGAATGACACAATTCATACCTTTATGCAAGAACAACGAGAGTTCCATAAGAAACAAGAAGCATACATGGCTACAATAGCTGATGCCCTTTCCCGTTTAACTCTCCCTCCTCAAACCATACAAAACACCCAACAAGCTTCATCCTTAAGTAGTTTACCCTCCTAATCTCAACCCAACCCTAAGGGTAGCATAAATGCCATTACCCTTAGGAGCGGCACTAAACTTGACAAGAATCTTGCTATACCTACAAGGTTGAGTGAAGAAACGAACAATGAAGAGGTATAGATGAAATGGAAGAAATGAGGAAGGATGATGAAGGGGTTGACAAAAACGAGGAGGAACCACCTAAGGTCAAGGATCCAAAGAGAAAGACTTTGCTTGAAGAGCCTCTGCCCATTCCATTCCCAACTTTAGCCAAGAAGGCCAAGAAACAAGAAGAACTTGACCCAAATATGGTGGACGTTTTTAAGAAAGTTGAAGTCACTGTCCCCCTCTTTCAAGCCATTCAACAAGTGCCAATATATGCCAAGTTCCTTAAAGATGTGTGCACTGAACAAGCTTGGCAATCTCAACACAAAGCCGGTAGATGATTCTATCTCTTATTTACTTCCTGAAAAATGCAATGATCCCGGCCCATGTTTGGTCACTTGCTTGATTGGTGGAATGAAATTTATGGACTGTATGTGTGATCTGGGGGCACGCGTGACCATTATGCCACTCCCCATTTATGAAAGGTTGAATTTGTCACCCCTAAAGCGGTCCGGGGCGAGGTTTGTGCTAGCCGATAAGAGTATTGTGTCAGTTGTTGGAATTATAGAGAATGTCCTGGTTAATATTCAAGGATTGCTCTTTCCAGTTGATTTTCACATTTTGGAGACCCCTCCCATTGACTCTAACAAGCCATCATCCATACTCCTTTTAAGGCCATTCCTAAAGACGGCCCGTTTCAAGCTAGATGCACATTACGGAGTCTATTCTTTTGAGTCGGATGGCAAGTTAGTCAAGTTCACTTTGGAGGAGTCCAACAAGCCCGTTCTTGAAGCTTATTCTATTTTTGGGTGCGACATAGTTGAAGAGCAAGTCATTGAGGATGGCAAGGAGCATGAGGAAGAGGATGTTGCCAAGAAGTCAAACTCAACCCAAAAATGCCAAGGAGTTGGAGATTTTCCTCCTTGGTGAAGTTTCCAAGTGACCAATGAAGCCATGCAAGTCCAACTTAGGACTCTAAACCAAAGTGCTCGGTGGGAGACACCCCACCATGGTAACTTTGTTCCAACTTTATCTTTTGTTTATAGCCCTTTTGAATTGTTTGCCTTTTTGTGATATAATGGTAAGTTTAGGTTTGATTTCATGAATTTTGAGTTGTATAAGTTGAATTACTTGTGGACTATGATTTTGTACTTGTTTGAATGATTTGGCATTGGTATGTTGATATACTAAGGGTAGGAACCTTAGTTTTAAAGAGAAAAGAATTTTCTGAAACAGGGCATCTGTGTGTCCGCACCCATCTGTGCGTGTGCACAAAACTGCGTTTTTCGCCATCTGTGTGGACGCACAAGCCTATGCGTCCGCACACGCCTTTATGTGTCCTCTTGTCGCAGCGCCAGCACGGCTTGTGCGTGCGCGCTGCCCAGTTTTCTTTGACCTGTGCGTGTGCACAGCTGCGTGCGTACGCACGCAACCCCTCATATACTCCATCTGTGCGGCCGCACAAACGTGTGCACCCGCACGCAACTTGATAGCTCCTCTGGTGGCAGCGAAGGAACAGCTTGTGTGTGGGCCTAACCTCCCCCACTTCTAGCCTTTGTGCGTGTGCACGGACCTGTGTGCGCATGCACACATGATTTCGTCCCCAAGTTAAAAAAAAACTCTCTCTGTGCAGTCGCACGTCTTTGTGCGTCTGCACGTCCTTTTGCAACCCCTTTGGTCGTAGCGATCGCACGCTGTGTGCGTTCGCATACTTCTAGGTTTTCGTCTCTGTGCGTCCGCACAGGACGTGTTTTGGGCAATAACAGGGCAGCCTGCCCTGTTGAGAGTGATAAACCCATATTTCATGAGTTATTTTGTGCTTAGTTTGAGTGATTTATTCAATCCTTCACCCACTTATTCATAGTAATTGCATGGTTTTACTTTCCATTCCTTATTATGTGATTAGTATGCGAAATTGTTACTCTGAGGTTGTAAAATTTGTTGTTCGTTCTCTCCCTGGCATGGCGCCAATAACGGGTGCACAATACCATGGTCCAAACATAACTTCACAACTTCGCACAACTAACCAGCAAGTGCACTGGGTCGTCCAAGTAATAAAACCTTACGTGAGTAAGGGTCGATCCCACGGAGATTGTTGGTATGAAGCAAGCTATGGTCATCTTGTAAATCTCAGTCAGGCGGATATCAAATGGTTATGGAGTTTTCGAATATTAATAAAAATTAATAGAAAATAAAGATAGAAATACTTATGTAATTCATTGGTGAGAATTTCAGATAAGTGTATAGAGATGCTTTCGTTCCTCTGAACCTCTGCTTTTCTGCTGTCTTCATCC
>NC_029790.2:73238547-73243745 GCF_000816755.2 Arachis ipaensis
ATGGCTGGCTTTATGTAAGGACATCACCATTGTCAATGGCTACATCTCATCCTCTCTGTGAAAATGGTCCGATGCGCTGTCACTGCATGGCTAATCATCTAGAGGCATCACCGTTGTCAATGGCTACATCCCATCCTCTCTGTGAAAATGGTCCGATGCGCTATCACTGCATGGCTAAACAGCTGGAGGTTCTCGATCATACTGGAATAGGATTTACTATCCTTTTGCGTCTGTCACTACGCCCAGCACTCGCGAGTTTGAAATTCGTTACAGTCATTCAATCCCTGAATCCTACTCGGAATACCACAGACAAGGTTTAGACTTTCTGGATTCTCATGAATGCCGCCATCAATCTAGCTTATACCACGAAGATTCTGATTAAGAGATCCAAGAGATAATCATCCAATCTAAGGTGGAACAGAAGTGGTTGTCAGGCACGAGTTCGTATGGGAATGATGATGATTGTCACGTTCATCACATTCATATTGAATTGCGAATGAATATCTTAGAAGAGGAATAAGTTGAATTAAATAGAGAAACAATAGTACTTTGCATTAATTCGTGAGGAACAGCACAGCTCCACACCTTAATCTATGGTGTGTAGAAACTCTACCGTTGAAAATACATAAGTGATAAGGTCCAGGCATGGCCGAATGGCCAGCCCCCAAACGTGATCAATATGATCCAAAGTTGAACTAAAAATCATAAGATGATCCGAAGATGTAAATACAATAGTAAAAAGTCCTATTTATACTAAACTAGTCACTAGGGTTTACATAAGTAAGTAATTGATGCATAAATCCACTTCCGGGGCCCACTTGGTGTGTGCTTGGGCTGAGCTTGAAGTTTACACATGAAGAGGTCATTCTTGGAGTTGAACGCCAGTTTGTAACGTGTTTCTGGCGTTCAACTCTGGTCCGTGACGTGTTTCTGGCGTTTAACTCCAGACTACAGCGTAGAACTGGCGTTCAACGTCCTTTTGCGTCGTTTAAACTCGGCCAAAGTATGGACTATTATATATTTCTGGAATTCCCTGGATGTCTACTTTCCAACGAAATTGAAAGCGTGCCATTTTGAGTTCTGTAGCTCCAGAAAATCCACTTTGAGTGCAGGGAGGTCAGAATCCAACAGCATCAGCAGTCCTTCTTCAACCTCTGAATCTGATTTTTGCTCAAGTCCCTCAATTTCAACCAGAAAATACCTGACATCACAGAAAAATACACAAACTCATAGTAAAGTCCAGAAATGTGAATTTAAAATAAAAACTAATAAAAACATCCCTAAAAGTAACTAGATCCTACTAAAAACATACTAAAAACAATGCCAAAAGCGTATAAATTATCCGCTCATCAGTGATGTATGTGAAAAACATGTTTCCTAAGCTTTAAAATTAATTATTTTAATTACCTTTACTTCCATTCGATGCTGTGATTAGTGTGTTGAGTAGTTTCAGGTTTTCTAAGGCAGAATGACTTAAAGGATGGCAAAGAAAACGTACAAAAATGGAAGGAAAGTGCGAAACGGAGTTTTGAAGAAACTGGCATCCATGCGATCGCATGGATGACGCGATCGCGTGCCAGGTGCGAAGAAGCAGCGACGCGGCTGCATGACTGACGCGGCTGCGCGACTTGAGCATAGCGCATTCGATGCGGACGCGTGACCGACGCGACCACGCCACAAGGAAAACTCCAGATGACGCGACCGCGTGACCCACGTGGACACGTGACAGCGGCCACGTATCAGAATTTACAGAATACGCCCCCAGCAATTTTTGAAGCCCTTTTGGCCCAGATCCAGGTGCAGAACACACAGACTAGAGGCTATAAAGTGGGGGAATGCATCCATTCAAGGGAGAGCTCGCATTTTTTACTACTTTCCATGATTTAGATTTAGTTTGAGAGAGGTTCTCTCCTCTCTCTCTTAGGATTAAGATTTAGGACTTCTCTTAGTTTTTAAGAGTGACTCTCGATCCAGGTTTAATATTTACTTTAATTCATGTTTCTATAGTACTTTCACTTTAATGCTTTTATTCGTATCTACAGATGTTGCCCAATTGGCTTATGAATTATTCCATGTTACAGATTATTATTTGAGTTAATGATTATTTGAGGTATTTCAGTTCATTATTGTTCTCTTTAAATTAAGTTATCATTGTTTCCGATCTGAAGATATTTTATTGCAGCAATTTACTTTTTTTCCCCTTTTGGTCCTGGTTAAGAAATCAGTAACTCAACAGTTATCAACCTCAGCATAATTGATAATCGTTATCTTGCTAATTAAACTGAACTTCAATAATCCCAACTTTTTCTTAGGAAATAAATAGGATTCGAAGGTCAAACTAATTAGTCCCTTGACATTCCTTTACTTTAGTAAAGGTTAACTAAGTGGAATTAAGATTCAACTTTCACTATTGTTGAGAGGAATAATTAAGTTGGAGTTCCAATTTCTCTTACCTTGCCAAAAGTTTGCTTTACAGTATTTATTTATTTTAATTGCCATTTAAATTATTTGTCATATCTACTCTTCATTCTCAACCCCGATTTTACAACCTCCATAACCAATAATAAGAACATACTTCTCTGAGGTTCCTTGAGAAGACGACCCGAGGTTTAAATACTCGGTTATCAATTTTAAAAGGGGTTTGTTACTTGTGACAACCAAAACGTTTGTATGAAAGGACTTTTGAAGGTTTAGAAACTATACTTGCAACGAGGATTTATCCACAAATTTCTAGACCACGCAAAAGTTCTCTCATCAAAATGGCGACGTTGCCGGGGAACTGTTAACGTGTGCCTTATTATTGGTTATTATAAATATTTTTCTTTTGCTTGTTTATTTATTTTTGTTTTTTTCCTTTTTATCTTTATTTGCTACCATGAACTCTCACCCCTCTCGCTTTGAGTTTGGTTCTAACTTTGTTGAAGGAAATAGAAGTTACAGTAGGAATATGCATCAAGGTCAGACCAATCAAGGATGGATGGAGCCAAGAGGATCTAATCAATCCTTTAGGCAGCAACACCCTCTGAGATATCCTGAACAAAGACCATTCTACCGTGCATACCCAGCTAAAAGATATGGTGGACAACCTTGTAACTACCAACAAGCCCCACTCCGTGCATATAAACCATCCTTTCAACATAACCTCGAACCACCACACTCACAAGCTTCTCTTCACCATTCGCCACCATAAGATCCTTCCTTACCCCTGTACCAATCCAATCACTCCCAATCACCACCACTTTCCTATGTATCATGCCCAAGTCCGGCAACCCGAGAAGCAGAGGTTTGCCTAAAGGAAACAGTAAATAAACTTCAAACAACCATTCGACAACTGGAGCAAACAATAATTCAATGGGTTTCTAGGCGCTCAAATACACAAGGACCAACCACAGCCCCATGTGAACAGTCTAACGAAGAGCGTAGCATGAAGGAGATACCAGAAACTCCAGTGGACAAGACAGAGCACGAATTTGTACTAGAACAAGTAGAAGAAGCTGTCATTGTTCAAGAAGAAGAATTGGTTGAAGATCTAGGAGACGCTGAACCTCCATGGGAATCCAGAACTGAGAAGAACTCCGTCAAGGACGCTACAGTTGATGCTAAGGAGGATATTGTACAATCTCCAAGGCAAGTTGTTTATGAAGAATCAGACGGAATAATCCAAGAAGCAATTTCCCTTGATAGTGATAGTCACAAGTCTAGCTCTCCTAGTAATGAACTTGCATCCGCAAGTGAATTCTCTGAGATCAAAGAATCTTTCCCATATGAATACGAAGATGATGTAGAGGTAGATTTCTCTCAACCTCCAATCTATGACTCAAATGATGAGGAAGACATAGAAGACTTTGACCAGGACACAGATACAATTGTAGAACCTTGCAAGGAAGTGGAGGAATTCACGGAAGAGCACAAGGGAGTAGAACTTACAGAACCACCGGAAACACCTATCCCAAGGCCATTACCACCTAATACAAGCTTCAAGTGGGTACAATCCTTAACCTATAACTTTACTTATTCACTTGAATATGGTTTGCTTGAAACAGATGGCCAGCTTAGAGCTCTTTGCGGCTTTAAGAGTAAGGGGGAAATTGCTCGTACTCAGAGTTGGTGCACAAGGTTCAATAAGGTTTCACGCTTCACCTCGAAGTACACGGATTGGTATCATGCTCAATTGCATGGATCACGGAGAACATTTGGTCACCATGGTGAGATTCCACTTTTTAAACCGCCCGGATGGAAACATATAGATCAAGACGGAGGCGGATTTAATAGCAAAGCTTGGGATCCTGGAATCTATTCTGACATTCGTCACCCCGGGAACCTGAAAATTTGTTTGAAGCTGCTCAGAAGCTTTACATGCCTAGTTTGGGACCCCGGAGGGTATTGGCATTCCAAGCACTGGTGGAGATTTCTGGAAGAATTTAAACACAAGCCACCATAACAGGAAGCCCTTCCAATATCCAACTTAAGGACTTTAACTAAAAGTGCTAGGTGGGAGACAACCCACCATGGTATGATCGTTCCTTTTTCAATTTTAATTTTATTTCGTTTTGTTTGTTTTTGAATTTTATTTTTATTTTATTAAACCTGGAATCATGCATAGCATTCACATTAAGCATTGCATCCTGCTTTCAGTTAAAAGAAAAAGAAAAAAGGGATGCATGACACGACCGCATGCCCCATGCGATCGCGTCATATGGCGAAAACACTATCCACGCGACCGCGTCATCCACGCGGCCGCGTGACCTGGAGATCGGCGTAAACATCCAACGTCCAGAAAGTTAGGTTGGAATCGTGCGGCCCTTGTGCATTTTGCACAAATTGACCCACGCGATCGCATGCCCCATGCGATCGCGTCACTTGCACAATACCAATCTCACGTGACCGCGTGAGCGATGCGATCGCGTCGCATGTATTGCACATCACCCCAGAAGGAGACAGAGAGTTGCGCTGAAACGGTGCTGGAGTCGTGCGTTTAGCACAAATTCCAGCGACGTGATCGCGCGACCCACGCGATCGCGTCATCCCCTTTCCCACCCCTCTCATGCGATCGCGCGACCCACGCGATCGCGTCACTCCCATTTTCACCCCCACCACGCGACCGCATCCCCCACGCGATCGCGTGGATTTGAAAATATAACCCCCCCAGCCACGCGAACCCTATCAGTCGCGCAGCCCCCAACCCTCTTCTCACCACC
>NC_029790.2:73244029-73253901 GCF_000816755.2 Arachis ipaensis
TCCCCCCTCTCTTCCTCTTCTTCTCTCAACCACAACCCAGCCACCATTGCCGCCACCCCGACCACCACCCAGACGCCGCCGCCACCTGCCCCCCTTCCTCCCTCCGCTTCTTTCTTCTTCTTTCTTCCCCTCTTCCTCCCTTCCCTTCTTTTTTCTTCCTTCTTCCTCTCTTCCCCCCTCTCCGCCACTGCCCTCCGCGGACCACCACCCACCACCGCCGGCCATCCCAGCCGCGCCACCCCCCACCCCCTTTCCCCTATCCAACCCCTATTTCACCCATTACCCTTCCCAAAGTCCCTACCTCCTAACAGCAGCAACCGCTGTGCCCAACGCCGCCAGCCGCCGCGCCGGACGTCACCGCCAGCCACCGTGCCAACCACCGGATGCCACCATCACCACCACCCAACCACCTTCCTACTTACTCCCCTTCTTTCGCCGTCCAGGTTCCGCAACACTCAATCGCTTTTTCCATTCGTAGTTCTTCTTATTTTTTTCCGTTTCTGTTCATAATTAGGATAGATAGTCTTGCATGTTGTAGTGGATTTTAGGTTGTTAGGTAGATTAGGCTGTGATTAGTGGCTCTAGGTCTGTTTATTTGCACTGTTCTTGCTTCTGTTTTATCATATTTGCAAATCTGTTGTTGCTGTAATCTTGTTCATATGCTGTATTTCTTGTATATTGCTGCTCTTTACATTGAATTTTCATGTTTATATTATATATATTTACCTGTAGCTTGACTTTTTAATTCATATGAACTGCCTTGTTTGCTGTTTATTTTTCGGGACAATCCAATTTTCGCCAGAATGCTGTCCAAATTTTTTGTGACTTGTTTTCATTCATGTTTTGGTTTGGCAATCTAAACTCTGTTGTTCTCTGCCTTAACCAAACCGTTTCATGAATGCTATGGCAGACTTTTTTTTTTATCCTCTTTGATTTCCTGGTTTATAAACTGCATTTGTGATATTCTGATTCTAGTTCTTGCTTTCTTTATATCTATTTGAATCAACCTCACCCTGTTTTCCTTGTTCGGCTATGAGTTATTTCCAGTCATAATTGTGAATCCTTGTTACATGGACTATTTTCTTTATGCCACTTACTTTAACCCGCATTTTACTGACTCACTAATTTTAATTTACTAACTTCTTTTTCAAATTCTAACCATACTAACCTTTTAAAATCTCTTTTCTGATTTTTCACTTTCCTCTAACTTTCTAACCATGGCATAATGACAATTTTTCTATTTAACTTGACTTCTGATACATTTTGGATTGTAACTTCTTCCTATCAAACGTTTAAACTACTATACAATCCTTAATGCACATTTACTTAACTCATTTAGCTCATTTAAATTCTCCCATGCCACTTTGTGTTTTCTTTGCCTACATGCCTACTTGCTTTCCTATTTTCATATATCCTGGTTTTCCATTTTTCAGGATGTCTGCCTCACAGAGGAAAGGAAAGGGCAAGGCCACTGGCAAGCGCAAGCGAGGAGATTCCTCCCAGTCCATCATTGACCTCATGCATGATTCCTCATGGCGGGAGAAGAACTTTACACAACAGGAAAAAGCTGACCAACTGCTCCCTGCAAATGATTCAATAAAATTTGCAAACCGATACTGCGAGCTGAAGTATCCGGCATTTGCAAACTCCAGGAATCTATACCTGGAGAGAACTCTGAAGATTCCAGAAGCACTCCAGCAGTACACCACTGAGCAAATCAAGCAAAGAGGCTGGTTCTTTCTGGAGAGAATATTGACCGAGGTCAATACATCTTGGGCCCGGGAATTCTACTGCAACTACTACATCACCACCCTAGATGCAGTGAACCTGAGAGGAAAGCAGATTCTGGTCACTGACGAGGCCATAGAGGACATTCTCTGGCTCCCAGCCAAGTCCTATCAGCCTGATGGTTATCAAAAGACTGAGGAGGACATGCGCCTGATGCAGTTTGATTGGGATGTTGTGAAGGCACGGATAGCTCTCGACCCGACTGTTCCTTGGGAGATGGGTCAGGATACCACCATGCCTAGAGGGATTAAGAGGGAGTACTTAAATGATGAGGCTCGGTTATGGCACCAGATCTTGAGCAACTATGTAATGCCGAGTACTCATGAGACGGAGATCCCGGCTGCTATGATCACCCTCCTATGGTGTGTGATGGAGGGTAAGGACCTTTATCTGCCACACTTGATCCAGCATTATATGGCCAGGGTCCACGTCCGAGGCACCCTCCTTTTTCCGTATCTGGTTACACAGCTAGGCCGTTGAGCTGACGTGCCATGGGAGGATGCCGATGCGAGACCACCAGCGGCGGACTGCAGGAAGATCATTCCTCACAGCAGGAACTTCCTAGCTTTGGGCTCCAGACCACCACCCTTCACTGCTACTGATGAGACAGCCCTACCGTCTGCTGGACCCTCTTCATCCACGGCTGCCCCTGTTGCCCCTGCTGCCACCACTGCACCTCCACCTACCTCTGAGCCCGTATACCGCCTCGTGCACCGCCTATTCCGACAGCTTGATGAGATGGAGCGCCGTAACCAGCCGCGGTATGAGAGATTGGAGCATCACAGCCAGCGACGCTATTCACATCTAAAGCTGATGATCCGACAGGGTGGTGACATCCCCTCCGAGCCCGACACACCATCAGAGCCATCAGAGGAGGAGGAGGATGAACCCCAGGAGGAGACCCATCAGCAGGCAGGCACAGAGCAGGCTGTGCCACATCAGGAGCTTACGCATCAGATCGAGGCTGCAGATCCGGAGATCCCGATCCAGTCAGCACCGCCTCTACAGCAGCCAGACGCTCAGCCCACCACCACCACAGAGCCTCCAGCTACCATCCCTACCAGTGATGACACCCCTTCACACCCAGCTTGACTGAGCATCAGGGACAATGCTTCGTTTTAAGTGTGGGGAGGTTGCCATCTCTGGCGTTTTATTTTGGTGAACCACTACATCTCTTTTTTCTTTTATTTTAGATATTTTTCTGTATTTTTCTTTTTACAGTTATTTTCTGAGTACTTATACATTGCTACTTTTATGTATTTTTACTCTATTTCTGCATTTTGCATTTTTAGTTCATATTTTTAGTTATTTAGTTTAGTTTGCAATTCTGACTTATTAGTGGATTAATTAGTATAGTTTACCCTTTTTAGCATAAGATAGCATAGTTAAATTGAAAAAGGAAGTAAGCTAGGAAATTGAACATAACAGATTTAAATCCATAAACCTTGTATATATAGCATTACATTATATAGTTAAGTTGACAACATTTCATCAAGGAGGAACATTAAAACTTTAAAGGCTACCCTAAAATATTTTTTTTATGAGAATAATGGGAATTTTTAACTAAACCTGCATAACATATATGAATGATATATGATGCTTGAGTTAGAGAACACACAGCCTGTGAGTCTTGAACTTAATTGTATGGTTGCATTCAAACCATAATTTCATTCCTGTGTGTTTCGCTTCTTTTTATTCTGATGTTCTTTACTTTGCTTTAATCTATATGTCCAATTATATAGAATATAGATACATACCAAAAGAATGATTGAGGCCATCATTTGATTTTAGCTCACTTACCCCAAAATAACCTACCTTTCACATCACCCTTGTTAGCCCCCTTGAGCCTTTAAAATCCCTTTTATTCTATTTAGCCACACTACTAGCCTTAAGCAGAAAAACAAAATAAAATCCCAAGTTGAATCCTTGGTTAGCTTAAGATAGAAAATTATGAATAGATTAAAATGTGGGAAACCTATTAGAAACATGGATGATAGAAACAAAAGGTAGAAAAGTTAAAAGAAATAAAATAACTCAGAAAATTTGGGAAGCATGCTCATGAGAAATCAAAGTGATTCAATTACCATGTGCAAAAAAAAAGGTTATTTTTCAGCATTTAATAAAAAAGGGGATACAAAAGAATTACCCAATGCAAAATAAAAGCAGTGCACATGGGATAAAAACAAAAATTGAAACATGAGCATGTAACAACAAGTGGGATAATATGGGAAAATTAGTAAAGAGGTTTTGTTCTACTAAATATGTATGTTAGGTGAGATCTTAGTCTAATTAACGATTCACTTATTAGCTCACTTAGCCTTATACATATATCCTTACCTTTACCTTGGCCCCATTACAACCTTGATTAAAGACCTCATGACTTTTGGTATGACTGTACTCTATAATTGTTGATTGGTTAGATGAAGAACAAAGTGATAGAAAGTAAGAATAAAAAGAAAAGTAGAGTGAATAAACCCAATAAACACTGAGTGACTAGAGGATAAACACAAAATCCAGTGAGGGTTCAATAACTCATCAACATATATCTGTGCTTAATTTACTAATTGTTTTGCAAGTTTGTACAATATTTTTATTTCCCATCTCATTTGCTAAAATGCTTTATTATTTAAGGGTTGGCTATATATATATATATATATATATGACTCCTTGAGAATGTGAATTAATTTGACTACATGTAAGCTTTATATATGAGTAGATAAATTGGAATTGCATAATTTATTTAGGTAGATGCATTTAGAATAGGTTACATTGCATAACATTCCACCACTTTAACCTTACCTTATTCTTTACCTTGGATTTAGTATGAGGACATGCTATTGTTTAAGTGTGGGGAGGTTGATAAACCCATATTTCATGAGTTATTTTGTGCTTAGTTTGAATGATTTATTCAATCCTTCACCCACTTATTCATAGTAATTGCATGGTTTTACTTTCCCTTCCTTATTATGTGATGTATGTGAAAAACATGTTTCCTAAGCTTTAAAATTAATTATTTTAATTACCTTTACTTCCATTCGATGCCGTGATTAGTGTGTTGAGTAGTTTCAGGTTTTCTAAGGCAGAATGACTTAAAGGAAGGAAAGTGCGAAACGGAGTTTTGAAGAAACTGGCATCCACGTGATCGCATGGACGACGCGATCGCGTGCCAGGCGTGAAAAAGCAGCGACGCGGCCGCATGACTGACGCGGCCGCGCGACTTGAGCATAGCGCATTCGATGCGGACGCGTGACCGACGCGACCGCGCCACAAGGAAAACTCGAGATGACGCGACCGCGTGACCCACGCAGACGCGTGACAGAGGCCACGTATCAGAATTTACAGAATACGCCCCCAGCGATATTTGAAGCCCTTTTGGCCCAAATCCAGGTGCAGAACACACAGACTAGAGGCTATAAAGTGGGGGAATGCATCCATTCAAGGGAGAGCTCGCATTTTTTACTACTTTCCATGATTTAGATTTAGTTTGAGAGAGGTTCTCTCCTCTCTCTCTTAGGATTAGGATTTAGGACTTCTCTTAGTTTTTAAGAGTGACTCTCGATCCAGGTTTAATATTTACTTTAATTCATGTTTCTATGCTACTTTCACTTTAATGCTTTTATTCGTATCTGCAGATGTTGCCCAATTGGCTTATGAATTATTCCATGTTACAGATTATTATTTGAGTTAATGATTATTTGAGGTATTTCAGTTCATTATTGTTCTCTTTAAATTAAGTTATCATTGTTTCCGATCTGAAGATATTTTATTGCAGCAATTTATTTTTTCCCCTTTTGGTCCTGGTTAAGAAATCAGTAACTCAACAGTTATAAACCTCAGCATAATTGATAATCGTTATCTTGCTAATTAAACTGAACTTCAATAATCCCAAATTTTTCTTAGGAAATAAATAGGATTTGAAGGTCAAACTAATTAGTCCCTTGACTTTCCTTTACTTTAGTAAAGGTTAAGTAAGTGGAATTAAGATTCAACTTTCACTATTGTTGAGAGGAATAACTAAGTTGGACTTTCAATTTCTTTTATCTTGCCAAAAGTTTGCTTTACATTATTTATTTATTTTAATTTCCATTTAAATTATTTGTCATATCTACTCTTCACTCTCAACGCCGATTTTACAACCTCCATAACCAATAATAAGAACATACTTCCCTGCAGTTCCTTGAGAAGACGACCCGAGGTTTAAATACTCGGTTATCAATTTTAAAAGGGGTTTGTTACTTGTGACAACCAAAACGTTTGTATGAAAGGACTTTTGAAGGTTTAGAAACTATACTTGCAACGAGGATTTATCCGCAAATTTCTAGACCACGCAAAAGTTCTCTCATCAGAGAGGCAGCCCTCTTTTCTTATTTTCTTTCTTGGCTGCTCTCCTTCTCTCTTCTCTTTGCCCAGCTCCACCGGCCACCGCCTCCCTCAGCCATCGCCGGTGATCTCTCTCTCTCTCTCTCTCTTTTTCTCTTACTCCTCTTCTCTTTTCTTGCTTTCTTTTCCTTCTCTTTTCTCTATACACCACCAGTGAGTTCTCTCTTCCGGTGCTTTCTTTTTCTGGCGAACCCAAACACCGTGATTTTGCAGTGGCTACAAGAAGTGCCATTGTTTCCCACCTCATTCTTGTCCTTATCAACCATTCTCTTAGGTTCTTGCTTTTCCTTTCTTTTTATGTTCATATTTTTGCACTTGCTTTAATTTCTTTTATGTTGCTTAAACTTCATTAGTGGCTTTCCTTATTGTTTCGTTGTATTGCAAAGTGTTGTTGCTTGATTTTTGGGTTGGTTATGAACACAATTGAGCTTAATTGTAATGAACTTACACATTGCATACCACATGTTTGATGAAATGCCTCAATAAACATTTTGTTTGATTCACATGACTTGGCCATCATATGTATTCAATTTATCTCTTGTTAGGCATATTTATGAATGGTGCAACATTTAATATGACTTTTGATGGTAGAAAATTGAAATCACTAATGCATTTACTTGTTTGTTGATATGAAATTTTTCTTGTAAATGCATTGTGTTGGTACAATCTAAGTTTCATTATTCATCTTGAATTCAAATTGAGTAACCACTCTACTAATGTTCAACTTTTGATGATGTCTTGATCAAACATCTTTTGGACTTCCAATTGAGAACATAGTATGTCTGATCACTACTTTTTGAGAATGAACAATGAATAATTCTCTCTTATGGTGCTTGCTTGAAGCTTCGAACTGTGAATTGCCTTAAGTGTGTGATTGCCATGATATCTGGCCGGTGTGTGTGTTCCAACCGCGCACATCATTGGAATATACACACCGTGTTTCTTGTAAATCACACTACTTCTATAAGCTCTTTTCACATTGTTAGTACTTCCTAAATGATTTTACTCCATTGTTGCCCTATGATCTCGAAGCTCTTTTATTTGTATTTTCAGGATAAGGAAGAAGGGTAAGACACCGGTTCCTCTACCGGTTGAGCAAACTACCGCTCGCTTTCCTGAAGTTTGAGGAGATTGCCAAGGGGATAAACTAGATACCTTGGTTAACCGAAGATCCGACTCTCAATACAAGGCAATACAAGGCAATACAAGGCAATACAAGGCAATACAAGGCAATACAAGGCAATACAAGGCAATACAAGGCAATACAAGGCAATACAAGGCAATACAAGGCAATACACGTACAATCCATTGGGAGCGGCCCTTGAAGGTTCCAAGCCAATACAAGGCAATTATTCACCAAATGATCCCCTCGCTTCATTGGGAGTTTCTCCAGCAAGAACTCATTGAAGTCAATGAGACTATGGTGCGGGAATTTTATGCAAACTACCAAGCTTAGGAAATAAAGTCAGTCTTCCTCCGGGGAAAGATGTTGGATACATCCAATCAAGATCTAGAAGATATTCTGAACTTTCTCCACACCCCACTTGAGAAAGATGGATACTCCAAGATAAAAGAGGATGTTTTCGAAGGAAGAATATCTTTGGCTCCCATTCTTGAGAAAATAGGCCATCCTGATGCATCTTGGGAGTATGGCAAAGGGAGGAATTTTGTTCCCACTAGTATTGCATACTCTGATTTGAATGCTGAAGCGCGGATATGGCATCAGATTGTGGCGGACTACATCATCCCGAGCACTCACACAACCCATGTGAGATTTAGAACTGCTTTGCTACTTTGGGCTATTATGCAAGGGAAGCATATAGCCATCTTGCCCTTATTGTGCAAATCGATTTGGAAATTGATTGAGAAGAAGAATGTCAGCATTCCATTTCCATCGATGGTGATGCGCTTAGCAAACACAGTAGGGGTAGAGAGGCGACCAATGGGTATAATGTTTGAGTTTCCTAGAGGCAACAAGTTCCTTCCGAGGGGTGATTTGGAACGATCAACAAACACTACCCCCTCCAAGAGGAAGACACCCATAGCAACACCATCAAGTCTACCAACTTCATCAACTGCTTTACTTTTTCTCCGACCTCTTTCGGATTTCTTCCGAGACATCTTGCACGATATCCACCACATAGAGCATTTGGAGCGTAAACGTTTTGAGTGGATAACGGCAAAGTTAGAAGGGAGAGACCCCGGCCCAGTTCCTAGAGCTTCATCCGAGCTAGCTGGGGAGGAGCTCGATGCAGTTGACCATCCCACTCATGAGTCCACTAGCTGAAGGTGGCCCCCTCTTTATCCTCCCGGATCGTGAGCATGCACGGAGGACCATGCACAACTTAAGTGTGGAGGAGGATCGATGACTTCAAGGGGTGTAAAAATTTATCTCTTAAAGACACTTTGCAATGTTTCTTGTAGTACTTTTTCTTTATTTTGAGTAGCTTTATTTCTATTGCATCTTGTTTGGTTTGTTGTGAATATTTCTTTATCGTTTATGGATAGTTAGTAGTTAATATTTGCATGATGTATGATAGAATGAATAAGTTGGTGAAACACCAAGAAATCTCCATGAAATTTTCTTTTGAAGGGCATACCATTGATTGAATTGAAGAAAAATTGTGTTTACTGATGAGGGAAAATTAGATTTCCACACAAACTCACCGGCAAGTGTACCGGGTCGCATCAAGTAGTAATAACTCACAAGAGTGAGGTCAATCCCACAGGGATTGTGGATTGAGCAATTTTATTTAGGTGATGAATTTAGTTAAGCGAATATTTGATGATTCGAGTGAATCTTAAAGTGCAGAAGAAGTAAATTGCAGAAACTTAACGTGCAAGAAAGTAAAAGAGCTGAAACCTAAATTGCAAGAAAAGTAAATAACTGAAACTTAAAGTGAAAGAAACTTAAATTGCTGAATGTAAATTAACAAGAAATGTAAATTGCTTGAAGAGTAAAAGGATTTGGGTATTGGGATTCAGAATTGAATGAGAAAATGTAAATTGAAGTGAATCAGGGAACTGTGAGATGCAGAAATTTAAATCTAGATCTCAGAAGCAAGATAGAAATGGAAAATTGCTTGAAGAAACAAAACAGCAAGGAAACTTAATCAATTATGAAATCCCAAAGAGAAATTGGCAATTGAAGAAAAGTAATGAAACAGAAAACAGATCTAGATCTCAATTACTCTCTCAACTAAACAGAAGAGAAATTTGCAGAAGAAATGAAAGTGAAAATAGACAAGAAGATTAAGATCTAATTCTTAGAACTATTGAGAAGAAAAGTAAAAGATGATTCTCAGATCTAGAATCAATAGAGCTCTTCAATCTCAACTCAAAACACCAAACAGTAAATAAAAGTTGAAAAAATAAGAACAAACAGAAAGAAATCCCAAATCCCAAATTCAAACAAATGAAAATTAAAAGTGAGAAAACTAAAAAAATGAGCTCCCCCTTCTCAAATCAAATTAAATCTTATTTATACACTTTCTATTTTTGTCTTCACAGCTTGGAATGGGCCTTTTGGGTTTGTGAAGAAATGGATCCAAATTGGCACTTGGGGTATAGGTCAAGGAGCATTTGGTTTACTCCCAGGGGAGCATTCCTTTCAGACAAGTGAACTCCACGCTCACTTTTCATGGCATGCTTTTGGTGCTCCTTTGGTGCGCCTTGGTTCCTAGCGTTCAATAAGTGAACGCTGC
>NC_029790.2:73256217-73338558 GCF_000816755.2 Arachis ipaensis
CTTTTTCCCTTTTGGTCTTGGTTAAGAGATCAGTAACTCAACATTATTAAACTCAGTATAATTGATAATCGTTATCTTGCTAATTGAACTGAACTTCAATAATCCCAAATTTTTCTTAGGAAATAAATAGGATTTGAAGGTCAAACTAATTAGTCCCTTGACTTTCCTTTACTTTAGTAAAGGTTAAGTAAGTGGAATTAAGATTCAACTTTCACTATTGTTGAGAGGAATAACTAAGTTGGACTTTCAATTTCTTTTATCTTGCCAAAAGTTTGCTTTACATTATTTATTTATTTTAATTTCCATTTAAATTATTTGTCATATCTACTCTTCACTCTCAACGCCGATTTTACAACCTCCATAACCAATAATAAGAACATACTTCCCTGCAGTTCCTTGAGAAGACGACCCGAGGTTTAAATACTCGGTTATCAATTTTAAAAGGGGTTTGTTACTTGTGACAACCAAAACGTTTGTATGAAAGGACTTTTGAAGGTTTAGAAACTATACTTGCAACGAGGATTTATCCGCAAATTTCTAGACCACGCAAAAGTTCTCTCATCAGAGAGGCAGCCCTCTTTTCTTATTTTCTTTCTTGGCTGCTCTCCTTCTCTCTTCTCTTTGCCCAGCTCCACCGGCCACCGCCTCCCTCAGCCATCGCCGGTGATCTCTCTCTCTCTCTCTCTCTTTTTCTCTTACTCCTCTTCTCTTTTCTTGCTTTCTTTTCCTTCTCTTTTCTCTATACACCACCAGTGAGTTCTCTCTTCCGGTGCTTTCTTTTTCTGGCGAACCCAAACACCGTGATTTTGCAGTGGCTACAAGAAGTGCCATTGTTTCCCACCTCATTCTTGTCCTTATCAACCATTCTCTTAGGTTCTTGCTTTTCCTTTCTTTTTATGTTCATATTTTTGCACTTGCTTTAATTTCTTTTATGTTGCTTAAACTTCATTAGTGGCTTTCCTTATTGTTTCGTTGTATTGCAAAGTGTTGTTGCTTGATTTTTGGGTTGGTTATGAACACAATTGAGCTTAATTGTAATGAACTTACACATTGCATACCACATGTTTGATGAAATGCCTCAATAAACATTTTGTTTGATTCACATGACTTGGCCATCATATGTATTCAATTTATCTCTTGTTAGGCATATTTATGAATGGTGCAACATTTAATATGACTTTTGATGGTAGAAAATTGAAATCACTAATGCATTTACTTGTTTGTTGATATGAAATTTTTCTTGTAAATGCATTGTGTTGGTACAATCTAAGTTTCATTATTCATCTTGAATTCAAATTGAGTAACCACTCTACTAATGTTCAACTTTTGATGATGTCTTGATCAAACATCTTTTGGACTTCCAATTGAGAACATAGTATGTCTGATCACTACTTTTTGAGAATGAACAATGAATAATTCTCTCTTATGGTGCTTGCTTGAAGCTTCGAACTGTGAATTGCCTTAAGTGTGTGATTGCCATGATATCTGGCCGGTGTGTGTGTTCCAACCGCGCACATCATTGGAATATACACACCGTGTTTCTTGTAAATCACACTACTTCTATAAGCTCTTTTCACATTGTTAGTACTTCCTAAATGATTTTACTCCATTGTTGCCCTATGATCTCGAAGCTCTTTTATTTGTATTTTCAGGATAAGGAAGAAGGGTAAGACACCGGTTCCTCTACCGGTTGAGCAAACTACCGCTCGCTTTCCTGAAGTTTGAGGAGATTGCCAAGGGGATAAACTAGATACCTTGGTTAACCGAAGATCCGACTCTCAATACAAGGCAATACAAGGCAATACAAGGCAATACACGTACAATCCATTGGGAGCGGCCCTTGAAGGTTCCAAGCCAATACAAGGCAATTATTCACCAAATGATCCCCTCGCTTCATTGGGAGTTTCTCCAGCAAGAACTCATTGAAGTCAATGAGACTATGGTGCGGGAATTTTATGCAAACTACCAAGCTTAGGAAATAAAGTCAGTCTTCCTCCGGGGAAAGATGTTGGATACATCCAATCAAGATCTAGAAGATATTCTGAACTTTCTCCACACCCCACTTGAGAAAGATGGATACTCCAAGATAAAAGAGGATGTTTTCGAAGGAAGAATATCTTTGGCTCCCATTCTTGAGAAAATAGGCCATCCTGATGCATCTTGGGAGTATGGCAAAGGGAGGAATTTTGTTCCCACTAGTATTGCATACTCTGATTTGAATGCTGAAGCGCGGATATGGCATCAGATTGTGGCGGACTACATCATCCCGAGCACTCACACAACCCATGTGAGATTTAGAACTGCTTTGCTACTTTGGGCTATTATGCAAGGGAAGCATATAGCCATCTTGCCCTTATTGTGCAAATCGATTTGGAAATTGATTGAGAAGAAGAATGTCAGCATTCCATTTCCATCGATGGTGATGCGCTTAGCAAACACAGTAGGGGTAGAGAGGCGACCAATGGGTATAATGTTTGAGTTTCCTAGAGGCAACAAGTTCCTTCCGAGGGGTGATTTGGAACGATCAACAAACACTACCCCCTCCAAGAGGAAGACACCCATAGCAACACCATCAAGTCTACCAACTTCATCAACTGCTTTACTTTTTCTCCGACCTCTTTCGGATTTCTTCCGAGACATCTTGCACGATATCCACCACATAGAGCATTTGGAGCGTAAACGTTTTGAGTGGATAACGGCAAAGTTAGAAGGGAGAGACCCCGGCCCAGTTCCTAGAGCTTCATCCGAGCTAGCTGGGGAGGAGCTCGATGCAGTTGACCATCCCACTCATGAGTCCACTAGCTGAAGGTGGCCCCCTCTTTATCCTCCCGGATCGTGAGCATGCACGGAGGACCATGCACAACTTAAGTGTGGAGGAGGATCGATGACTTCAAGGGGTGTAAAAATTTATCTCTTAAAGACACTTTGCAATGTTTCTTGTAGTACTTTTTCTTTATTTTGAGTAGCTTTATTTCTATTGCATCTTGTTTGGTTTGTTGTGAATATTTCTTTATCGTTTATGGATAGTTAGTAGTTAATATTTGCATGATGTATGATAGAATGAATAAGTTGGTGAAACACCAAGAAATCTCCATGAAATTTTCTTTTGAAGGGCATACCATTGATTGAATTGAAGAAAAATTGTGTTTACTGATGAGGGAAAATTAGATTTCCACACAAACTCACCGGCAAGTGTACCGGGTCGCATCAAGTAGTAATAACTCACAAGAGTGAGGTCAATCCCACAGGGATTGTGGATTGAGCAATTTTATTTAGGTGATGAATTTAGTTAAGCGAATATTTGATGATTCGAGTGAATCTTAAAGTGCAGAAGAAGTAAATTGCAGAAACTTAACGTGCAAGAAAGTAAAAGAGCTGAAACCTAAATTGCAAGAAAAGTAAATAACTGAAACTTAAAGTGAAAGAAACTTAAATTGCTGAATGTAAATTAACAAGAAATGTAAATTGCTTGAAGAGTAAAAGGATTTGGGTATTGGGATTCAGAATTGAATGAGAAAATGTAAATTGAAGTGAATCAGGGAACTGTGAGATGCAGAAATTTAAATCTAGATCTCAGAAGCAAGATAGAAATGGAAAATTGCTTGAAGAAACAAAACAGCAAGGAAACTTAATCAATTATGAAATCCCAAAGAGAAATTGGCAATTGAAGAAAAGTAATGAAACAGAAAACAGATCTAGATCTCAATTACTCTCTCAACTAAACAGAAGAGAAATTTGCAGAAGAAATGAAAGTGAAAATAGACAAGAAGATTAAGATCTAATTCTTAGAACTATTGAGAAGAAAAGTAAAAGATGATTCTCAGATCTAGAATCAATAGAGCTCTTCAATCTCAACTCAAAACACCAAACAGTAAATAAAAGTTGAAAAAATAAGAACAAACAGAAAGAAATCCCAAATCCCAAATTCAAACAAATGAAAATTAAAAGTGAGAAAACTAAAAAAATGAGCTCCCCCTTCTCAAATCAAATTAAATCTTATTTATACACTTTCTATTTTTGTCTTCACAGCTTGGAATGGGCCTTTTGGGTTTGTGAAGAAATGGATCCAAATTGGCACTTGGGGTATAGGTCAAGGAGCATTTGGTTTACTCCCAGGGGAGCGTTCCGTTTGGACAAGTGAACTCCACGCTCATTTTTCATGGCATGCCTTTGGTGTGCCTTGGTTCCTAGCGTTCAATAAGTGAACGCTGCGCTCAAATTGTGAGTGCTACTCCTCATGTTGCTTGGTGCGCGCGAAAACATTCACTCTAGTGAACGTAACGTTCACTTTTCCAAACGCTGCCTCCTTGGCTAGCACTTTGGTGCGCATGCTTCCTTGGCCAAGAGTTACGAAAAAGTTCACTTTTGTGAACGTGACGTTCATTCTCTTGAACGTTCACCCTTGCTGAGTCTTCCTTCCCAAGGCTTGAAGAACGAAAACGTTTTGGCAAGAAAACGCTGCGCTATAATTTTTAAGCGCTGGCCTTGCTCCCTTGGTGCTCCCTCTTCGGGCGTGATAAAGTTCACAAGAGTGAATGTGGCATTCAAACTTTTGAACGCTACCCTTCCTTGGTGTGTGCCTCCCTTGGTTGAGTGCTGTCTACTGCTCCCTTGGTTGAGCGCTACGTTCCCTTTCTTGAACGCTACCTAGATGAGCTTTGATGCGCTCCTTTCTTCCTAAGCCTTGGTTTGGTTGAGGGCTTCTCTCTTCATGGGCGTCCACTCTTTGAATGCTACATTTATTCATTGAACGCTGCCCTTTTGTTTCTTATTTCTTCACCTTCAAGCAACCAAACAAATAATCAAAGTATCACCAAATTCACAGGATCTTTGCATCATCTATAAAATCAGTTAATTCTATCATAAAACCTATGAATTTATGTGAAATAAATGATGTTTGATTGATTTAACATAATCATGAAAATCCACTCTAATTACTTACTTATTATGAAAGAAAGTGCATAAAACCTAATGAAACTAATGAAAAATGCTTGTAAAACTAGCATAAGATGACTTGTCATCACAACACCAAACTTAAACCTTGCTTGTCCCCAAGCAAGCACTAAACATGAGAAGAAATGAAATGAATTAGAGAAGCATATATCCTTATTTAGCAGGTAATTGAATTAAGACTATGTGGTTTTATGCAGACAAGATGCAGCTCACTTATTCTTTGCTGATAGATAAGAAATGCTTCTTTGAGGATTCACTAAAGTTGCTGTCATAATTCCTTGCTCTTTGATTTATCCCTTTTTTATTTTTCCTTCATTCTTTTGCTTAGAAAGCTTATTTCTCAATGGTGGCTCAGTGTCAAGTGTTGCAGCAGCCTTTTGGCTCAATTTTTTCTCACCATTTCTTCACTACAGATACTTGGCTCACAATTCTTCTTAGGAACATTGATGCCCAACACCTCTTTGGGTCACTAAATGCTTTGTAACTGGGTTGCTCTTGATAATGGACTTTCGGTTGATAATTCTGGATTAGTTAATCCAAGTTACCAAGTTTTAAAAGTCTCCTCAGAACCTAATTGTCCAAGCATATCCTAGTACAAGAAGCACCACAGGCATATGTCCTAAGGTCCAAGCTATTGGTGTCTAGCCTTATTGTTTGTTTCTTTGCCAATTCTTGGCTTTACTTTTCTTTTTCTTTCTCATTTTTCTTCATTTCTCAGGGATGTTCATTAATAACAGGTTTTATGACAGCAACTAAATTTACACTACATAGAGCATTCTATTATGCAGCTTTTATTATTGAGCTTATCATCCAATCAAGCAATTACCACCACTGAACTTCATTCTAATTCCTAACACATTGGACAATCACTTTCTACTTCAAACATTTTCTCTTATTGATGCAAAAGGAAAACAAGACATAAATTTAAGATAGATGAGTGATAACAAGCATGATGCAAATCCTAACAAGAAAAATACTCAAGATATGAAAGTGCAGAATATAAAATATTTGGAGGCATATCATGTTCCAGATATGCATCATCCTTATTTAATTAAAACCATAAAAGGAACTCCACCACCTCTATTTGTCGTTGCGGTTCTTCAACAGGGCATCTTCGATCCCAAATATGGTCTATCTGACCCCAGAGCCTAGCATCCTTTAATCCTTGCTGCATGTGTGCTGTATTTTTATTGGCTTGTGCTCTCTAATGGTCTACCAATTCTTGGCATTGCTCAAATGGCTTGATCTGTTGGTTCAATGCTGGCATGCTATGGACTACATATTCCAACTTTGCTTGAGTTGCTATATCATACTCCATTCTGTCCAAGTTCCTATGCTTTCCAGTTGTATGATATATATTCTTCCATTGGTAAGGATTTTGGGTGTGCTCCCCATACTTGGCTTGTCGTAGGGACAATCTATTAAAAGATTCTTGAAAGTTTGCTGATTGTTCCCTTTGCCCCTCAAGAATTCTTGCTTGAAACTCTCGCTGTTGATCCAACATCTTGAGCTAGAAGTTTTCTTGCTTCTCCATCATTTGCTGCTGCCAATGCTCTTGTTGCTCTCGATCCTTCAAATACTGCTCTTGTTGCCTCAAGTATTTCTCCTGTTGTTGCTCCTGTGCTCTCAGTTGAGACATTTCTTCAATGGCTCTTTGTATTTGGCTCAGGTCCATTGCACCAGAAGCTCATTTCCCCTCCACTTGTGGTCTCCTCCTTCTTCCTTGAGCTCTTCTCTCTTGCTGATTGTCTGTGTCAGTGACACCTTCCATGCTTTTCTTGGTGATCCCTCTGCTTCCTTTTACCTTCTCAGTATTTTCATCCTCAAAGAGTACTCCTGCTCTTTTGCACAGCCTCAGAATAGTGCTTGGGTGACCAAGTCTACTTGATTTACCAGTATCTTCAGCTATCTCTTGAATGCTATCCGCGATGAGCTGTGGGACATTGATTTCTCCTCCCCTAAGTTTGCAGTCAGGAGTATGGATCTTCTCACTATCTCGTACCAACCTTTGGCTTCAGGTATGAGATCCATTCTCTTCAAGTAGCTTGGATTTCCTTCTGAGTCCCTTTCTTAATCTTTGCCTTCAAAGCATAGGCCATTTAGTATCTCATCAGGATTACTTTCACCATGCATTCTGTCATCAAAGTTGTGTTCCCCATAGGTTATCACTCTTATCTATAAGACTCTCATGATGGATGATGGGATAATATCTACCTCAACCCCCTAACATAACTCTTATAGGGAGGGCTGTCCTTGCTTGACCTCACAGCATTTGCATAAAACTCCCTTATCATGACTGCAGTGATGTCTGTGAGAGGTTCACACAAAAGTTTCCATCTCTTCTCTGCCTCTATTCTTCTCATGATGGGGTATTCTCCATCTTTCAACTTGAACGCCATCTCTGGAATGACCTTCCTTGATTCCATTAGCCTATAATACCTTGATTCACGAAATTGAGACTTAAATCTCTTGGTATCATAGGTTGGTGGTTCGGCTACAGCTGGTTCCTTTTCTTTCCTTCTTTTAGAACTTGATGAAGCCATGAATTAGGAAGGAAAGAAGGGAGAAGAAAAGATAGCCCTTGGTTAGAGCACGTGTATGATGGAAGGAATGGGAGGTAAGGTGTTGTGTGGTGTCTTTGGGTGAGAGAAGAACAATGTAAACCTTGTGAGGGACTTATACGAAGAAAGAAAAGGTGTGTGGCTTAAGGAGTGTTGCTTCCAATTTATAGACAAGGTCATTAAGTCTTGAAGCAAAACACAAGGGTGGAAGATTCGGTTATGTTGCCATGAAGGGTGGAGATTGAGCAAAGCATTGTTGAAAGTTCATAGAAGGGACGGCTTGCATGTAGAGATGGATGAAGACAAGGATTACTCCCTCATTGGTCATGTGGTTCGGCCTCCAAGGTGTTAAACCATGCAGATTTTGTTTCCAAGAGAGCACACTTCCCTAAGCACATGTGACTCCCTTTTCCATTTTGTGATAACCGTGCATGCCTTTTGTCCTTTTCTTCAAATTTCACCATTCCTATCCACGTGAACCAAACAAATAGTGAGCTTAAACTTTCAATTCAATACGGTGGTGGTGTAATATATATATAAAAGGAAAATGTTGCTATGTGTTCGTCATTTATGAATAAGCAACCATGCCTCTTAGAAATTGAACAAAATTTTGGTGAACACCAAACTTGTTTTCTTCTAAGTGATCCATATAAAACCCAATGAATATCTGTCATAATTGATATATTCATTATAAGGAACATTTTATTTACTACCATGCTACCATGAACTCATAAAATGATGCAATGTATGGTTTTTCTATTCATGAATTTGAGCCTTTGAGTAAAAATGATTTTCTTGAAATTCATAGCATATATACACACCAAACTTAACGTTTGGTTATATACTTAAACAAAATGAATGAGTATATATCCCAAAATGGTTCTAAGATCAATTATGCACGAAAAGCTATTTTAAAGTGCCTTCAGGCACTGATAAACCCCATTTGTAGGGTTTATCTTGTGTTGAATTTAGGGGAATTTATCACCTTTTACCCACATTTATTCAATGAAGTAGCATGGTTTTGTGATTCTCCCTCATTTAGTGCTTAAATGTGAAAACATGCTTTTAGACCCTTAATTGGTTGATTTTGATTCACCTAGATTCCACTAGATGTCTTGACGTGTGTGTTAGTGATTTCAGGATTCAAAAGGCTAGGTATGGATCAAAGGAGTGAGGAGAAAGCATGCAAAATGGAGAAATCATGAAAAGTCAAAGATTTGAGACGCACCCATGGACGCGCGCACACATTAGCCGCCTACGCGCAGATCACGGAATGTTCCAGGGCCACGCACGCGCACTGTACACGTACACACCGATTCCGCACGTGACTTTTGAGTGAAAACGTGCCTGGCAATTTCTGAGGAGGCTCTGGCCCAATGTGGAACTAGTTTTGGTGCCAAAATGCATAAAAAGACCAAGCATTGAAGGGGAATGTATCATTCACACATTACTTATTCATTAGGAATCATTAGGATTAGTTAGAGGTAGTTTTAGAGAGAGAATCTCTCACTTCTCTCTAGAATTAGGATTAGGTTTAGTTCAATAATCTTAGATCTAGATTTTAATTCATGCTTTCATCTTCTTCTACCTCTCAATTCTTTGTTGTTACATTCATCATTCTTCTATTCTTTTGTTATAATTTCTTCTACTTTGTTTCTATACTTTGTTGTTGATCTACTCTTATTCCTTCTATTTTCTTTCAATTCAATTTGAGGTAATTCATAATAATAGTGTTTCTTTTGAGTGTTGTTAATTTCTTGCAATAATTGTTGTTAGATTCTATTCTTGTTGTCAATTTGCTATGCTTTTCTTTTGTGCCTTCCAAGTGTTTGATGAAATGCTTGGAAGGATGTTAGAGTAGAATTTTATGGTCTTGGCTTGGGAAGGTAACTTAGGAACTCTTGCGTTACTAATGTCTGTGTCATACCCCATTGATGGCCACTCACGCGATCGCGCCGACCACGCGACCGCGTCACCCTGGATTTTGGCAATACTAAGTTTTGAACAGAGAGTTGTGCGACTGCAAGGTTGCACTCGCACCACTAACACAAATCGAGTCACGCGATCGCGTGCCCCACGCGTCCGCGTCACCCAACCTTATCGCGCATCACACGACCGCGTCGCCTGCGCCGCACAACTTATCCAGATTAGTGCCAATTATCTTATCTTTTCTTTTCTAATCCTAATTTCTTCTATTTTTTCTTCTCTCTTTCTTACTTTATTTCTTTCACTTCTCATTCTTCTTAATTTTTTTATTTATTTTACTTAATTTATTTGTATATTTCATTCATTGCATTTTAATTTAGTACACATTTTTATTTTCTTTTCTAAATTAATTATTTTTCCTTTGGTGTTAATTTTCTTATTTAACTGTTGCATCTTCTCTTGAATTATTTTGGGTGCTTAGTGACTTGTTTTATTCTGGTTAGGTAATATTATTTAAATCAATGCCAATCTTTTATATCTGTATTACTTTTGTATTGACATGAATTTATATTATCTCTCCTTCCCCACTCTCTTCTCCTTTGTTGCAAATTTTGCACCACGAGTATGCCATGTGCTTATATTGTTTTCTCACGTATATGTTGAAGCTTCCATGTAAATGAGACCCTTATCATTTGGCATTAACCCAACCATACTTTATTTATTTTCTTATCTCTATTATTGGGTTACCTTTCTTCCCTTTTTCTTTTAGGATGGCCACCAGGAAGAGAACCGGAAGACTTTACATGGGGAAACAAGACAAGTCAATCTGCACAATCCTTGAAGAAAAGCATCAGTTGGAACAACCCGTCCACCTGCACATCTTAGCATGCACCGAGGACGGTGCAATCTTTAAGTGTGGGGAGTTCGATACCGACTTCCAGGGGTTAGTTACCTTCTTTTCAACATCAATACTCTTATTTTCTTTATTTATTCATTGTTGCATCTGCATATTTGATTGCATGTTTATTTGATTTTATGCATTTAGTTACTACTTGGTTAAAGTAATAAATTTCTTTTTAGGACTCTATTTTTGAAAAAAAAAATTTTCACTAATTTAAATTGAAAAATTTTTTATGTTAAAAGTTGTTTGAAGTTGTATTTGGAACATGATTTTTGAGCTAAAGAACACACAACCTGTGAGATTTGAACTTATTCATATGGTTACATTATTTAACCATAAATATTTTATTCATGTGTGTTTCCTTCTCTATGATTGTAATCTATATTTTGTTCCAATCTATATGTCCATTATTTAGTGTATTTACATGCTTGCATATGATTGAGGCCATTGTTTGATTTTAGCTCACTTATCCCAAATAAGCCTACCCTTTAAATCACCCTTGTCAACCACTTTGAGCCTTTTAATCCCATTTGTTCTGTATTTTACCACGTCACTAGCCTTAAGCAGAAAAACAATTAAATATCCCAATTGAATCTTAGGTTAGCTTAAGATAGGGATTGTGCAACAATTAACTGTGGGAAAACTGTGGGAACTTGGGTTAATAAGGGAATGTATCATGTTTCTAATTTTGAATATTGAAAAATTTGGGTACCTACTCATGTAAAACAGAAAATTAAAAATTCCATATGCATTGATATGTTATTCTAGTTTTTATGTCTCTCTAAAAAAAAGGAGAAAAAAGTATATAATATAAATAAATAAATAAGGAGACAAAATTACCCCAATGTTAAGTTAATAAAAGATCAATGCATATGTGATAAAATTAAAGAAAAATTGATACATGAGTATGTAATGCAAAAGTGAAGACTATGGGTAGCTAGGCATGATTCTAGAGTTATATAGAGTATACGTATGTTAGGTAAGATCTTAGACTAATCAAGGATTCACTTTATAAAGCTCACTTAGCTATACATATATCCTTATACCCTTACCTTAGCCCCATTACAACCTTGAAAAGACCTCATGATGTTTGCATTGATATACTAAATATTTGTTGATTGGTTAGATGAAGAACAAAGTTTAGAGAGCATGACTAGAGAAGAGTAGAGTGAATTACCCTATACACTTGAGAGACTAGAGTGATATACACTACCAATGAGGGTTCAGTGCTTAATTCTATGTTCCCTGCTTTCATGAGCTATCTTCTTACAAGTTTACTTGTCTTTTATTGTATAATTTGAATTAGTAAAATCTGATTTATGTTTGTCTTGGAGAACTTATTTATTTTTAAACTAAGTAGATAAAAACATTTTGCATGTAGTTGCATTCATATAGATAGGTTGCATTTCATATATTTTACCATTCCTCTTCATCTTTATAGCTTCTCTTGAGCTTAGCATGAGGACATGCTAGTGTTTAAGTGTGGGGAGGTTGATAAACCACTATTTTATGGTTTATCTTGTGCTCAATTGAGTGAATTTTATCAACTCTTTACCCACTTATTCATACTATTTGCATGAGTTTACATTCTCCTTCCTGATTTTGTGCTATGATTGAAAACATGCTTCTTTGATCTTATATTTTCTTATTATTAATCCTCTCTTATTACCATTAGATGCCTTGATATGTGTGTTAAGTGCTTTCAGAGATTATAGGGCAGGAATGACTTGGAGGATGGAAAAGAAGCATGCATAAGTGGAAGGAATACAAGAAGTTGAAGGAACTACAAAGCTGTCAGCCTGACCTCTTCGCACTCAAACGGCTATAACTTTAGCTACAGAGGTCCAAATGATGCGGTTCCAATTGCGTTGGAAAGCTAACGTCTGGGGCTTCAATTTGATATATAATATATCATAGTTTCCCTGACGCTAGGTGACGCGACCGCGTGCTCCATGCGGACGCGTCGCAGTGACAAAAAATCAGCATGTTTGAATTCGCAACCAGCGAATTCTGGGCTGTTTCCGACCCAGTTTGCGGCCTAGAAAACACATATTAGAGGCTATAAAGTGGGGGAATACATCCATTCATGAAAAAAGCTTTCATATTCACAATTTTAGGAGTAGATGTAGTTTTTAGAGAGAGAGGTTCTCTCCTCTCTCTTAGGATTAGGATTTAGGATTTCTCTTAGTTTTAGGAGTGCCTCTCAATCCCAGGTTCAATGTTTCTTTTATTTATTTCTCCAATTTAATTTATGAATATCCATGTTAGATTTAAGTTCTTTTGTGAATGCAATTCGAGGTATTTTCAGATTTAATTTTGCTTTGCTTTATTTATATGAATGCTTTTAAATTTATTTAGATATTTCCCCTTTTGGCTTTGGTTGAGTCATTGGAGACACTTGAGTTATCAAACTCATTGTTGATTGAAAATTATAATTTTTCAAGAATTAATTCAAGTTCCAATAACTCTAGCCTTTCCTAAGGAAAGACTAGGACCTGAGGAATCAGAATTAATTCATCCACTTAACTTATCTTCATAGTTAGAGGTTAACAAAGTGGGAGAAGAATCCAATTCTCATTACAATTGATAAGGATAACCAGGATAGGACTTCCACTTATAATACCTTGCCAAGAGTTTATTTTATTATTATTATTATTTTATTTTTCTTATCATTCAACATACTGCTTCCTTACTTTCTAAAACCCCTAATTTACAAGACTCATAACCAATAATAAGAACATACCTCCCTGCAATTCCTTGAGAAGATGACCCGAGGTTTAAATACTCGATTATCAATTTTAAAGGCGTTTGTTACTTGTGACAACCAAAATGTTTGTACGAAGGGATTTCTGTTGGTTTAGAGACTATATCTACAACGCGACTGTTTTTATAAAATTCTTTACTGGCAAAAATTCCAACGTCAAAGCCATTAACTCTAGGTCTCACTAATTGAATTGGTGGAGAGCTAGGACTTATGGACTTGGATTGATATACCTCATTTGACTTTTCTTTACTAGTTAGAGGATGATTTAATGGGATTGATCCTTGCCAATTCTCATGTATTCTTGTTGTCAATTTGCTATGCTTTTCTTTTGTGCCTTCCAAGTATTTGATTAAATGCTTGGAAGGATGTTAGAGTAGAATTTTATGCTCTTGGCTTGGGAAGGTAACTTAGGAATTCTTGAGTTACTAATGTCCAAGTGATTGATGATTGGAAGCCATTAACTCTAGGTCTCACTAATTAAATTGGTGGAGAGCTAGGACTTATGGACTTGGATTGATATAGTGGTGCACGAATTGTAAATCACACTTTTCACAACTCGTACCACTAACCAGCAAGTGCACTGGGTCGTCCAAGTAATACCTTACGTGAGTAAGGGTCGATCCCACGGAGATTGTTGGCTTGAAGCAAGCTATGGTTATTTTGTAATTCTTAGTCAGGAAATTAATAATAAAAATGGTTGGGTTTATGAAAAGTAATTAACAAAAAATAAATAATACTTGTTATGCAATAATGGAGAACAGATTGAGGTTTTGGAGATGTTCTGTCTTCTGAATCTCTACTTTCCTACTATCTTCTCCTTCACGCACGCAGGTCTCCTTCCATGGCAAGCTATATGTTGGTGGATCACCGTTGTCAATGGCTACCATCCATCCTCTCAGTGAAAATGGTCCAAATGCGCTGTCACCGCACGGCTAATCATCTGTCGGTTCTCACTCATGTTGGAATAGAATCCATTGATTCTTTTGCGTCTGTCACTACACCCAACACTCACAAATTTGAAGCTCATCACAGTCATCCCTTCCCAGATCCTACTCGGAATACCAGAGACAAGATTTAGACTTTTCGGATCTCAGGAATGGCCGCCAATAATTCTAGCCTATACCACAAAGACTCTGATCGTGAACCAAGAGGCTAAGAGATACACTCAAGCTAGTGCAAATTGAATGGAGGTGGTTGTTAGGCACGCGTTCATAGGTGAGAATGATGATGAGTATCACGGATCATCACATTCATCAGGGTAAAGTGCGAGTGAATATCTTAGAATAGAAACGAGCGTGATTGAATGAAAAACAGTAGTAATTGTATTAATTCATTGAAACACAGCAGAGCTCCTCACCCCCAACCATGGGGTTTAGAGACTCATGCCATCAGAAATACAATATGAAGTGTAATAATGTCATGAGGTTTAAAATAAATCTCTAAAAGTAGTTTTTATACTAAGCTAATGACCTAAGTTTTCAGAAAATGAGTAGACTAAGATAGATAGTGCAGAAATCCACTTCTGGGGCCTACTTGGTGTGTGCTTGGGCTGAGAATTGAAGCTTCCATGTGTAGAGACTTTTCTTGGAGTTAAACACCGAGTTGCTGCCTGTTTCTGGCGTTTAACTCTAGTTTTTATGCCAGTTCTGGCGTTTAACGCCAGAATAGGGTAAAGACTTGGCATTAAACGCCAATTTGTGTCGTCAAAACTTGGGCAAAGTATGTACTATTATATATTTTTGGAAAGCCCTTGATGTCTACTTTCCAACGAAATTAAGAGCGCACAAATTGGGCTTTTGTAGCTCTAGAAAATACATTTCGAGTGCAGGGAGGTCAGAATCCAACAGCATCTGCAGTCCTTTTTCAGCCTCTGAATTAGATTTTTGCTCAGGTCCCTCAATTTCAGCCAGAAAGTACCTAAAATCACAGAAAAATACACAAAATCATAGTAAAGTCCAAAAATGTAATTTTTGCATAAAAACTAATAAAAATATACTAAAAAATAGCTAGATCCTACTAAAAACTATATGAAAAAACCCCCTCAAAAAGCGTATAAAGTATCCGCTCATCACAACACCAAACTTAAAACGTTACTTGTCCTCAAGCAACTAGATAAATAAAACAAGATAGAAAGAAAATTAAGAGGCAATAACATCTCAGGGTTTCATATGAAGCTCAAATTCTCATTAGATGAGCGGGACTAGTAGCTTTTTGCTTCCAAACAATTTTGGCACCTCCATTTATCCTTTGAAGTTCAGAATGATTGGCATCTATTGGAACTCATAATTCAGATAGTGTTATTAATTCTCCTAGTTTAGTATGTTGATTATTGAACACAGCTACTTTATGAGTCTTGGCTGTGGCCCTAAGCACTTTGTTTTCCAGTATTACCACCGGATACATAAATGTCACAGACACATAACTGGGTGAACCTCTTCAGATTGTGACTTAGCTTTGCTAAAATCCCCAGTTAGAGGTATCCAGAGTTCTTAAGCACACTCTTTTTGCCTTGGATCACGACTTTAGCCGCTCAGTCTCAAGTTTTTCACTTGACACCTTCACGCCACAAGCACATGGTTAGGGACAGCTTGGTTTAGTCGCTTAGGCCAGGATTTCATTCCTTTAGGCCCTCCTACCCATTAATGCTCAAAGTCTTGGATCCTTTTTACCCTTGCTTTTTGGTTTAAAGGGTTATTGGCTTTTTCTGCTTCCTTGTTCTTCTTTCTCTCTTCTTTTTTTCACAAGCTTTGTATTTACTACTTTTCTTGCTTCAAGAATCAATTTTATGATTTTTCAGATTATCAATAACATTTCTCCTTTTTCATTATTCTTTCAAGAGCCAACAAATTTAACATTCATAAACTTCACTATAAAAAATTATACACTGTTCAAGCATTTATTCAGAAGACAAAAAGTTATGCCACCACATATAAATAATTTGAAATTTTCTTATTAAGAACTCGAAAATAAAATTGCCTCCTTATTCTAAAAAATCTGCCATTTTATTCATGTTTAATGATGATGAAAAAAATAAATTATAGCTTAATTGGAGATAATAAGAATATAAAAATAAAGATACTAATTACTATTATTCATATGACTCCTAAGGTAGATCTCAAATAGCAAAAGTTATCACAAAGTTAAGATTAGGACTCAACAACCTTTATCATGGGAGATGGATACTCCTTCAATCTGTGGGGTGTCTGGCCCTTCAAGAGACAGCTTGTGGTGCTTCAGCTCCTGTATTTCACGCCCTTGCTTCTCTTGTTCCTTCAGCAGTTTACAGAGCATGTTGTTTTGAGTTTGCTGCCCTTCTTTCAGTTGATCCATAGCTTCTTGCAACTTGGTGACAGATGCTTCTAGGCGGGTCCAGTAGTCAATCTGAGGGATTTCTGGGAGGAACTCATGTGCGCACTTTTTGATGGAGTTATCCTGCACCTGTTGTCCTTCCATTAGCTTTTTGGTGATTGGGTGCTCGACTGTGATATACTCATCCACTCCCATCTTCACCCCAGCATCTTTACATAGCAGAGATATTAGGCTTGGGTAAGCCAATTTGGCGTCAGTGGAGTTCTTGTTTGCAATTGTGTAAAGCTCACAAGAAATCAGATGATGAATCTCCACTTTGTTTTCCAGCATAATGCAGTGGATCATCATTGCTCTTTTGACAGTGACTTCAGAGCGGTTGCTGGTGGGCAGTATAGAACGCCCAATGAAGTCCAGCCAGCCCCTAGCAATTGGTTTGAGATTTCCTCTCTTGAGTTGATTTAGGACACCCTTTGTATTGGTTATCCACTTGGTTCCAGGGATGCATATGTCCTCTAGAACTTGGTGTAAGCACTTATCAAATCTCACCATTCTCCTATTAAAGGATTCTGGATCATCTTGTAGTTGAGGCAGCTTGAAGACCACTCTTATTTTGTCCTGGTGGAAGTAAATAATCATCCCTCTGACCAAGGTTCGAAAGGTATAGAAGGCGGCTCCTATTAATCTCTGCTTATCTGTTTGCCACAGATTTGAGTAGAATTCCTGAACCATATTTCTACCCACCTTTGTCTCAGAATTAGCCAGAATTTCCCAGCCTCTTTTTCGAATCTGCTCTTGGATCTCCGGATATTCATCTTCTTTCAGATCGAATTTAACTTCCGGGATCACTAATATTAGACCCATTATTTTTTAGTAAGGGTCTGCATGTTCTTTTGTTAAGAACCTCTCTTGATTCCAAAGTGGTTTTGGAATATTCTCTTTCTTGCCACTTGAAGTGGTTTGTTTTCCTTTAGGAGCCATGATCTTAGTGAGTCTTAGCTTAGTGATCACGAAAAGCACACCAAACTTAGAGGTTTGCTTGTCCTCAAGCAAAAGAAAGGAAAGGAGAGGAATAGAAGGAGAGACAAATTCGAATTATGGAGGAGAGGGGGTGGCCGAATGTGAATTTAAAGAGGAAGGGGTGGGTTCGAAAATTTTGAAAAAGATATGCTAGAAGATATGATTTAAAAAAATAATTATGATATGCAAAAGATGTAGTTTTAAAATTGAAAAGATAAGAAAGAGATTTGAAAAAGATAAATCTAATTTTTAAAAAGATAGTATGATGATTTGAAAAAGATTTGAAAAGAAGTTGAAGAAGAATGAAGAAAGATTTTTTTAGGCTTGAAACTATTTTGAAATTGAAAAATTAGGATTTGTAACATGTTCATGCAAGAAATCATGAATAGAAACATGAAAATTTGAAAAAAATTGAAGTGAAAAACAAACTTCCTCCCCTCCACACTTCTGGCGTTAAACGTCCAGTTGTTGCTTGTTTTGGGCGTTTAACGCCCATTTGTTGCTTGTTTTGGACGTTTAACGCCCAGCCAGGTACCCTGGCTGGCGTTAAACGCCAAAAATCCTTTGTCACTTGGCGTTTTTCTAAATGCCCAGGATGCTGCAATTCTAGCGTTAAACACCCAGAATGGTACCCATTCTGGCGTTTAACGCCTAGAAAGGTATCTAGAAAGGTATCTTTACTGGCGTTAAATGCCAAGTAGATGCTTCTTTTGGGTGTTTAACGCCCACAATTCCCCTTATTTGTATTTTTGTGCTAGTGAGATCCTTTCCTCTGCTTTATGCTCTGAATTCTTCTGTAACTTTGTGAACTCCTGCAATTGTTAATCATTCTTAAAGATAATTTATATAAACATTGCTAATGGTTGGGTTGCCTCCCAGTAAGCGCTTCTTTATTGTCTTTAGCTGGACTTTACTGAGCTTTAATCTAGTCTCAGCTTTGAGCATTCTTGCTCAATATTGCCTTCAAGATAATGCTTGACTCTCTGTCCATTAACAATGAACCTCTTATTAGAGTCAATATCTTGAAGCTCTACAAACCCATATGGTGACACACTCGTAATCACATATGGTCCCTTCCACCGGGATTTCAGTTTCCCGGGGAACAATCTGAGCCTAGAGTTGAACAGCAGAACTTTCTATCCTGGCTCAAAGACTCTGGGTGACAGTTTCTTATCAGGCCAGCTTTTTGCTTTCTCCTTGTAAATTTTTGCATTTTCAAAAGCATTGAGTCTGAATTCCTCTAGCTCATTCAACTGGAGCAATCTTTTTTCTCCAGCTAACTTGGCATCAAGATTTAGGAATCTGGTTGCCCAGTAGGTCTTGTGTTCCAGTTTCACTGGCAAATGGCACACTTTCCAATACACAAGATGGTATGGAGAGGTCCCTATAGGAGTCTTGAATGCTATTCTGTATGCCCACAGAGCATCATCCAGACTTCTTGCCCAATCCCTTCTAGGGTAATTATAGTCCGTTCCAGGATTCTTTTTAGTTCTCTACTAGAGACTTCAGCTTGCCCATTTGTCTGTGGATGATATGGAGTTGCTACTTTGTGGCTAAGTCCATATTGGACCATAGCAGAGTAAAGCTGTTTATTGCAGAAGTGAGTGCCCCCATCACTGATTAGTACTCTAGGGACACCAAACCTGCTGAAGATATGTTTCTGGAGGAACTTCAGCACTGTCTTAGTATCATTAGTGGGTGTTGTAATTACCTCTACCTATTTAGATACATAGTCTACTGCCACCAGAATATACGTGTTTGAGTATGATGGTGGAAAAGGCCCCATGAAGTCAATACCCCATACATCAAACAACTCAATCTCCAAGATCCCTTGTTGAGGCATGGCGTAACCATGAGGCAGATTACCAGCTCTCTGGCAACTGTCATAGTTAGAACTCTCGGGAGTCTCTATAGAAAGGAGGCCAGTAGAAGCCACATTGGAGAACTTTGGTGGCTGTTCGCTCACCTCCGAAATGGCCTCCATATTGTGATCCATGGCTATGCCATAAGATCTTCTGTGCCTCTTCCTTGGGAACACACCTACGGATTATTCCATCTGTTCATCTCTTAAAGAGATATGGTTCATCCCACAAGTAGTACTTTGCATCAGTAATTAATTTTTTTATTTGTTGCCTGCTGTACTCTTTGGGTATGAATCTTACAGCTTTATAGTTTGTAATGCCTACAAACCATGGTGATTCCTGAATGGAAAACAATTGCTCATCCAAAAAGGTTTCAGAGATCTCAATAGAGGGGGAGGACGCCCCTTCTACTACTTTTATTCAGGACAGATGATCAGCTACTTGGTTCTCTGTCCCTTTTCTGTCTCTTATTTCTATATCAAACTCTTGCAGAAGCAACACCCATCTTATGAGTCTGGGTTTTGAATCCTGCTTTGTAAGTAGATATTTAAGAGCAGCATGGTCAGTGTACCCAATCACTTTTGATCCTACTAAGTATGATCTAAACTTGTCAATGGCATAAACCACTGCAAGCAACTCCTTTTCTGTGGTTGTGTAATTTTTCTGTGCATCATTTAAAACATGGCTAGCCTAATAAATGACATGCAGAAGCTTGTTATGCCTCTGTCCTAATACTGTACCAATGGCATGGTCACTGGCATCACACATTAGTTCGAATGGTAATGTCCAGTCTGGTGCAGAAATAACTGGTGCTGTGACCAGCTTAGCTTTCAGAGTTTCAAACGCCTGTAAACACTCTGTGTCAAACACAAATGGCATGTCAGCAGCTAGCAGATTGCTCAGAGGTTTTGCAATTTTGAAAAATCCTTTATAAACCTCCTATAGAATCCTGCATGCCCCAGAAAGCTTCTGATTGCCTTAACATTGGCAGGTGGTGGTAATTTTTCAATTACTTCAACTTTAGCTTGATCCACCTCTATTCCCTTGTTTGAAAATTTATGCCCAAAGACAATTCCTTCAGTCACCATAAAGTGACATTTTTCCCAGTTTAAAACTAGGTTAGTCTCTTGGCATCTCTGCAGAACAAGTGCTAAATGGTCAAGGCAGGAGCTGAATGAGTCTCTAAATACTGAAAAGTCATCCATGAAGACTTCCAGAAAAACCAAAAAACCAAAAACCAAAATGAAGCACTCTACTGCTAGAGTAAGGTTAGTGTTAGCTTAAGCAAAAATTCAAATAGTTAGTGTGTTGAGTAAAAAAAATAAAAATAAAATGCTTAATCTAGATTATCACCCCCCTTAATCATTGTCAATCTAAATCAATCCCCAGCAACGGCGCCAAAAACTTGATGAGGAAAAATTAGATTTCCACACAAACTCATCGGCAAGTGTACCGGGTTGCATCAAGTAGTAATAACTCACAAGAGTGAGGTCGATCCCACAGAGATTGATGGATTGAGCAATTTTAGTTAGGTGATGAATTTAGTTAAGTGAATATTTGATTATTTGAGTGAAACTTGATTATCAGAAGCTAAATTGCAAGAAAATAAAAGGGGGAGGGTGAATTGACTGAATCTTAAAGTGCAGAAGAAGTAAATTGCAGAAACTTAAAGTGCAAGAAAGTAAAAGAGCTGAAACTTAAATTGTAAGAAAAGTAAATAACTGAAATTTAAAGTGCAAGAAACTTAAATTATTGAATGTAAATTGACAAGAAATGTAAATTTCTTGAAGAGTAAAAGGATTTGGGTATTGGGATTCAGAATTGAATGAGAAAATGTAAATTGAAGTGAATCAGGGAACTATGACAAGCAGAAATTCAGATCTAGATCTCAGTAGCAAGACAGAAATGGAAAATTGCTTGAAGAAACAAAACAGCAAGGAAACTTAAATCAATTATGAAATCCAAAAGAGAAATTAACAATTGAAGAAGAGTAATGAAAATAGAAAAAAGATCTAGATTTCAATTACTCTCGCAACTAAACAGAAGAGAAATTTGCAGAAGAAATGAAAGTGAAAATAGACAAGAATATTAAGATCCAATTCTTAGAACTATTGAGAAGAAAAGTAAAAGATGATTCTCAGATCTAGAATCAATGGAGCTCTTCAATCTCAATTCAAAACACCAAACAGAAAATAGAAGTAGAAGAAATAGGAATAAACAGAAAGAAATTCCAAATCCCAAATTCAAACAAATGAAAATTAAAAGTGAGAAAAATAAAAAATGTGCTCCCCCTTCTCAAATCAAATTAAATCCTATTTATACACTTTCTATTTTCGTCTTCACAGCTTGGAATGGGCCTTTTGGGTTTGTGAAGAAATGGATCCAACTTGGCACTTGGGTGTATGGGTTAGGGAGCATTTGGTTTACTCCCAGGGGAGCATTCCTTTCAGACAAGTGAACTCCACGCTCACTTTTCATGGCATGCTTTTGGTGCTCCTTTGGTGCGCCTTGGTTCCTAGCGTTCAATAAGTGAACGCTGTGCTCAAATTGTGAGCGCTACTCCTCATGTTGCTTGGGGCGCGCAAAAACTTTCACTCTAGAGAACGTAACGTTCACTTTTCCAAACGCTGCCTCCTTGGCCAAGAGTTACGAAAAAGTTAACTTTTCTGAACATGACGTTCATTCTCTTGAACGTTCACCCTTGCTGAGTCTTCCTCCCTTGGTGCTCCCTCTTCGAGCGCGACAAAGTTCACAAGAGTGAACGTGGTGTTCAAACTTTTGAACGCTACCCTTCCTTGGTGCGTGCCTCCCTTGGTTGAGCGCTACGTTGCCTTTCTTGAACGCTACCTAGCTGAGCTTTAATGCACTCCTTTCTTCTCAAGCCTTGGTTTGGTTAAGGGCTTCTCTCTTTATGGGTGTTCACTCTTTGAACGCTACGTTTATTCATTGAACGCTGCCCTTTTGTTTCTCATTTCTTCACCTTCAAGCAACCAAACAAACAATCAAAGTATCACCAAATTCACAAGATCTTTGCATCATCTATAAAATCAATTAATTCTATCATAAAACCTATAAATTTGTGTGAAATAAACGATGTTTGATTGATTTAACATAATCATGAAAATTCACTCCAATTACTTACTTATTTTGCAAGAAAGTGCATAAAACCTAATGAAACTAATGAAAATGCTTGTAAAACTAGCATAAGATGACTTGTCATCATTTACCAACTTGCTTGGAGTATTTTGTTTGTAGAACATGGAAAAGAGCTAGAACAACATGCCTTGTGAGATTTGAGACTTAATAGATGGTTGCATTTTTTAACCATAATGTTGTTCTTGTGTGTGATTATACTCCTTTTTTATTGCAATCATTGATTTGCATGATTCTTTATGTCCTGTATTTATGTTTGGATGCATTTAGCATGATTGAGGCCATCTTTGATGATAAACTCACTAACCTATATGGCCAACCCTTGCATTCACCTTTGTGAACCCCTTTGAGCCTATGAATCCCCTTTGGTTCTAATGATAGCACATTACTCACCTTAAGCAGAAAACCATTGATGTCCCTGAATTACTCTTTGATTAGCTTGGGTGGATTAGTATGTAAATTCTAAGTGTGGGGGAATTTTAGGAAGCATTGGTGATAAAGGCATGAACTCTTTGCGAAAAGAAATTTTGGGCAATTGGGTAATGCTCATGCATTTCATTAGTTAAAACATATACATTCATAGTTCAACTCAAAAAAAAAAAAAAACCTTGTGCATAACAAAGTATGAATAAAAAGAGTAAATAAAGGATGCATATGCCATGTTTGAAAAGAAAATGCATGAGTGAAGTGAGATAGGAAAGAGAAAATGGGTAAAAGGTTTTATTGTTATGAGTACATAGGTGATGTAGGATTAGGGGGACATTCAAGCTAATCAAAGAACTAATTCTTTAAGTCCACTTAACCAAACTTCATCCTACCTAACCCTAGCCCCATGACATCCCTCTAAAGACCTCATGATACTTCTTATTCATGCATCAAATACTAGTTGATTGTTAGATCACTTGCAAATCTTTGAAAAGCATGATAAAAAGAGAATTGAGTGGTTAAACCCTAAACACTGAGCGAATTGAGTGGATACACATCCGGTAAGGGGTTTGATCGCTCAATTCCATGTTTTTACACCTCATATTGCGTCTTCTTGCAAGTTGTTTGATTGGATAGTTTTGACAACTTCAATTCAATTCTTTGGACATTGATCTTAGTGCATGAACTCTTTGCATTGGCCCTAAAGTTCTCTTGTGATGGATTAGAATTTCATGGTTTATTTCTACTAACTCTCATCATAGTACATATTAGACATTAGTCTTAAGATAGTTGCATGCATTGAAGTAGTATATAGCATAAGTCATTTTCCCTTTCTTCTATCTCCTTTGTGTGTATTTAGCATGAGGATATGCTAGTGTTTAAGTGTGGAGGAATTGATGAATCCATATTTGATGATGATTTTTTGTTAGAATTGGATGGATTTTCATCATATAAACTTGCACTTATTCCCTTGATTAGCATGCTTTTGAACTTTCCTTCCAAATTGTGCTTGATTATGAAAATGTCCTCTTTTGTGCCTATTTAATCTATTTTATTCTGTTTTTCTTCCATTCGATACCTTGATGTTGGTTGTGAGTGATTTCAGGTGTATAAGGTAGGAATGGATTGGAGAAAATGGAAGAAGAGCATGCAAAGTAGAGGAAACATGAAGAATCAAAGGAGAGGAGCTCAGAGACGTGTGCGTGCGCACAGCTACCTGTGCATACGCACAGCTGCCCCATCAGAGCATGTGGATTGCATCGAGCGCGTCACGCGTCCAGCCAAGCATCGCGTAGTGTGCGTACGCATGGCTACCTGTGCGTACGCACAGGCCTGGATTTCTCGCGAAGTGTGCGGACGCACGCACCTGTGCGTCTGCACAGGTGTCCGCACATGACTTCATTAAAATAGCACATGCCTCACGATTTGGGGGCTTTGGAGGCCCATTTCTGAAGTCTTTTAACTCATATTGGAGGGAGAATGAGTAACATAACATATGATATCATTAGTGTAGTCTTATGAGTAGTAGTAGGAAGCTTTAGTTAGTTTTTCTCTAAGTTTTTCATCATCTCTATTAGGGTTTTACATTCAAGTCCCATTTCCATTTTTAATCTTGGATTTTGCTAGCTTTCATTGTAAGTATTCTCTTGTTATTACTCTTTATAGTTACATTGTCATTACTTTTTCTTCTAATTCAAGTTATAGTTCAAGTTTGCTTCTTGGTGCACGAAATCGTGATTGTTCATTCCCTGGCAACGGCGCCAAAAACTTGGTACGCACGATCATAATCTCAATTCTTTTTCACAACTTCGCACAACTAACCAGCAAGTGCACTGGGTCGTCCATAAACCTTACGTGAGCAAAGGTCGATCTCACGGAGATTGTCGGCTTGAAGCAAGCTATGGTCATCTTATAAATCTCAGTCAGGAAGATTCAAATGGTTATGAGGTTTTAATAATTAAAATATAAATAAAATATAAAATAGGATAGAGATACTTATGCAATTCATTGGTAGGAATTTCAGATAAGCGTATAGAGATGCTTTGTTCCTTCTACATCTCTGCTTTCCTACTGCCTTCATCCAATCATTCATACTCCTTTCCATGACAGGCTGTGCGTTGGGGGATCACCGTTGTCAATAGCTACCGTCTGTCCTCTCAGTGAAAATGGTTCAAATGCACTGTCACCGCACGGCTAATCATCTGTCGGTTCATGATCATGTTGGAATAGGATCCATTGATCCTTTTGCGTCTGTCACTACGCCTAACACTCGCGAGTTTGAAGCTCGTCATAGTCATCCCTTCCCAGATCCTACTCGGAATACCACAGACAAGGTTTAGACTCTCCAGATCTTCAGAATGGCCGCCAATAATTCTAGCTTATAACATGAAGACTCTGATCTGAACCAGGAGCCCAAGAGATAAATGGTCAAGCTATTGCAGATAGAATGGAAGTGGTTGTCAGGCACGCGTTCATAGGTGAGAATGATGATGAGTGTCACAGATCATCACATTCATCAAGTTGAAATGCGAGTGAATATCTTGAAATAAGAATAAGCTTGAATTGAATAGAAAAATAATAGTACTTTGCATTAATTCATGAGGAACAGCAGAGCTCCACACCTTAATCTATGGGGTGTAGAAACTCCACCGTTGAAAATACATAAGTGATGAAGGTCCAAGCATGGCCGAATGGCCAGCCCCCTAAACGTGATCAAGATATCAAAAGTGATACAAAGATAGTCTCAAAAATGATCAAAAGATGATCAAAAGATGTGAAGTAAATCACTAAAAGTAGTTTTTATACTAAACTAGTAGCTAAGGTTATACAAAATAAGTAAATGATGCAGAAATCCACTTACGGGCCCACTTGGTGTGTGCTTGGGCTGAGCATTGAGCTTTCATGTGTAGAGAATCTTCTTGGAGTTAAACGCCAGGTTGTAGCCTGTTTCTGGCGTTTAACTCTAAAATAGGGCAGGAAGTTGGCGTTTGAACGCCAGTTTTTGTCATCAAAACGCGGGCAAAGTATGAACTATTATATATTGCTGGAAAGCCCTAGATGTCTACTTTCCAACGCAATTGAGTGCGCGCCAATTGGGTTTCTGTAGCTTCAGAAAATCTACTTTAAGTATAGGGAGGTCAGAATCCAACAGCATTTGCAGTCCTTCTTCAACCTCTGAATCAGATTTTTGCTCAAGTCCGTCAATTTCAGCCAGAAATTACCTAAAATCACAGAAAAATACACAAACTCATAGTGAAGTCCAGAAATGTGATTTTTATTTAAAAACTAATAAAAATATACTAAAAACTAACCAAATCATGCTAAAAACTACTTAAAAACAATGCCAAAATGCGTATAAATTATCCGCTCATCACAACACCAAACTTAAAAAGAAGACAATATACTATAAATTCCAAAATATCAATGAAACTTAGCTCCAATTTAGATGAGCGGGGCTAGTAGCTTTTTGCCTCTGAACAGTTTTAGCATCTCACTTTATCCTTTGAAGTTCAGAATGATTGGCATCTATAAGAACTTAGAATTCAGATAGTGTTATTGATTCTCCTAGTTCAGTATATTGATTATTGAACACAGCTACTTTATGAGTCTTGGCCGTGGCCTTAAGCACTTTGTTTTCCAGTATTACCACCGGATACATAAATGCCACAGACACATAACTGGGTGAACCTTTTCAGATTGTGACTCAGCTTTGCTAAAGTCCCCAATTAGAGGTGTCCAGGGTTCTTGTTCTAAGTGTTACCTGAAACTGTAGACCGATCTCGGATGAGATTTTCTGTACTGGTCGAAGATGACGTGTCCGGCTGGCTGGTGGCGGCCGGGGCTGTTGTGTCCGACTTGTTGGACTGGTTGCACTTCTGATCCTTGGTCACCGGAGGGTGGGGGGTACCTGCAAGAGACTCCGATGCTTAAGTTAGCATGGGTATTAAGCAGGTTTTTAGTAGAATCAGAGTATGAGTTATATCTGGGTGCTCCAGTGTATTTATAGTTGTTGTAGAGTGACCTTTCTAGATAAGATAAGTTAGTTATCTTATCTTATCTTTATCTTTGAGTTGAGGTCAGCTTATCTTCAAGGGAACCGCCATTATCTCTATAGGCTTGGACGGCCTGTGGATTTGGGTCGTGTTCCTCTATTTGGGCCTTTTATTGGGCTTTCCTGTTGATTTGGCTGACCTCTTTGAGAAGAGGTCGGATAGCCTGACCTGAAGAGGTCGGTCGCTTTGTCACTGAACATCTCGGGTCGGATAGCTCGGCCCAGGGTGTGAACAATTCCCCTGCTCGAGCTCGGTCTTCTGCTTTGAGGTCGAGTCCTTGACTTCGATCTTTCTCTAGTGAAGCCGAACTCGAGCATTTTGTCGATTCCTTTCTTTGTAGAACCTTTTTGAATGTGGAACGCTTTCCTCTAAGAGCGCGCGTTTTTATATCAGCGTTTTGGCTTTGGAAATATGCGAAGCTTTAAATACCTTCATTAATTGGTTTTGATTGCCCGTTTCTTTGGGTTTTATTTTCGAAATTCACGATCAAAAAATAGTTTCTCTTCTTCGTCTTTCTTTGTAACTTCTCCCTTTACTTTCTCACTTTCTGTTTTTGCCTGCATTTTGCCTCAGCATCATTTTGGCGATTCTCTGGGTGATTCCATCTTTCCATCTTAAATCTCCTTTGAAGCTTCTTTCTCTGTTCAGGTTGGTTTTTCTTTCTTTCTCACGTCATTTTCCTGTCTGGTTTTGAGAAAGTTTTGATTTTGTTTGGAGAAAATTTGGATCTTTCTGCTTTTGCTGTGCCTGATTGCTGTTGTAATGTGTGTTTTGGGAGTTTCTTTGCCCTTTTGCATGAACCTTTTCGTCTTTCCTGTTGCTTGATGTTCTTATGGCTTTTGCATGTTATCACCGTTTCTGTTTTTGCCTTTGATGATGATTTTGTTTGATTCTAGAAAAGGTTGTGCCTTTGACGATTTCCGCTTGGCGTGTTTGATGTTGTCGATGCTTTTTGCTGATAGACTGTAAAAAGATAGTGGCTTTGATGACTTTTTGTGTTTTGACTTTCTGAAATGTTTGTGATTTGACTTTTCTTGTTTGAGAGATGGACGTAAACTGTAGATTTTTCCTGAATCCTTGCTTTGTTATTGCCTCCAAAGGATGCCCCAGGGCTTTGGTTTGAGTCTTGGGGTTTTTCTTTTCTATTTGTTCTTCTGTATCATATTAGTCGAGTTGTTTTGCCCCTCGTCCAAGATGTTTTTTAGTAATCCAATCTTCTTTTCTTTTTGTAGGATTAGTTGGCCTCATGTCTTCTCGTCATAACCTTGTAGAGATGTCTTCTAAAGTTCCCGAGGGGATGTCAGATTGGCTGGACTCCCTTGTCTTAATGTATGTCTCTGTTGTGGATGCTGAGTTTTGTGTAGAGCTGAGGAAACGTCATAGGGTTTGTGGTGGTGGTGCCCGAGAGAGAGATTATGAGCTTGTGGCGCCCGATTCTGACGAGAGGGTTTGCTTTCCTACTTCTGTCGAGGGGGAGCGTCCCTTTTTCTACGCCTATGAATATTTCTTCAGCCAGTTGGACATTACCTTTCCTTCTACTGCTTTCGAGACCGACTTGTTGTGGTCATGTAATATTGCCCCATCCCAGCTTCATCCGAATTCCTGGGGTTTTATCAAGATTTTTCAGCTGCTTTGCCAAGAGTTAGGCATAACACCTTCTCAGACTCTTTTCCTCTATCTTTTTATTTCTGCTAAGCCCGGAGGGTCTTCCAAAAAGAAAGCTTCCTGGGTTTCTTTCAGGTCGGCCCAGGGGCATAAGTTTTTGCCATGTACGATGAGTCTTTTAAAGATTTTAAGAATTATTTCTTCCGAGTCTGTGCTGTTGAGGGGGCCCGCCCCTTTTTTGTTGATGAAAATGATGAGCCTGCCTTTCCTCTAGAATGGCAAAAGAATGTGAGAGTGTCTCGCTATACATGGGAGATGCTTGACGAGGTTGAGCGGGCTATTGTAATTATTCTTGAAGATTTATGGGGGGAACCACCCCATCTTGATACAAAAAGATTTTTGAGTGATCCATCTTTGATTCAAACTACTTTGGGTACTGTCTGACTTGTTTCTATACTTGCTTTTTAGTTTTGCTTTTTCTTTTTGTTATTGTAATCCATTGCTGTGGTCGATTCTGTATTTTCAGAGATGTCGAAAAACAACGATTCCATGAAGGCCTACAAGAAAGCAAAGAAGGCTGTAGCTACTCAAAATATCTCGGCCAAGGTGGCGGGAGAGGGATCTTCCCATGTTCCAGTGAAGCCGCCCGTGCCGAGTTCTCCTGGCCCGAGGAGGGTAATTCCCACTCCTAGGGTTCGCCTGGCCGAGCCTCCACAGTCTTCCGCTGCTACTTCTGGTGCTCCTCCCAACAAGAAACAAAAAACAATTGAGCCTTTCAACCTTGATGCCCCTGATTTTGACGCGGTCGAGTTCGTAGATCAGCAGATCAGTCCATACGGTGTCCTCCCTGTAGATGATGTATCACTTCTTCGTCATTTAGAGTTTATAACTCGGAGTAGTGTAAAAATGGCACATATGGGAGCTGCCTTGTACCGAATGGCTCAAAATCTTCCTCTCCATACCACCAAAGCCTTCATGGAGGAGGCAAAACAGGAATTCGACCGGATGAAAGGCTTGAAAGAGGAGCTTGAGGTGAAAGTAGCCAAACTGGAGAAGGATCTGGAGAACGAAAAGGCTAGCTCTCTTGCCCTGGCGGCTTCTGTGAGATTGGCCGAGGACACTGTGTTGAGGCATAAAGATAGTTATGTCACATCTTATCGGGAGGTGATACATCTGAGGGAGGAGTTGGAGTCTGCCCGAGTTAACTATTCCGAGCTCCAAGGTCACCTTGTCGGCAGCATAAACGCTGCTTATGATAATTTGAAGGAGCAGGTTCAAGTTCTCGCTCCTGAGGTTGATCTTACTCTTTTTAGCTTGGACAATATTGTGAGGGATGGTAAGATTGTCCCCGACGACCAAGATGATGATGATGTCGAACCTCCCTCTGCTTCTGCTGACGTTAGGATTTTTGCCAGTAAAGAATTTCATAAAAACATTCGCATTGTAGATATAGTCTCTAAACCGACAGAAATCCCTTCGTACAAACGTTTTGGTTGTCACAAGTAACAAACTCCTTAAAATTGATAACCAAGTATTTAAACCTCGGGTCGTCTTCTCAAGGAACTGCAGGGAAGTATGTTCTTATTATTGGTTATGGAGATTGTAAGTTAGGGTTTCAAGAATGAGGAATAAGTAACTTAATGGCGGGTAAATTAAATAGCAATTAAAATAAATAAATAACTGCAAAGCAAACTTTTGGCAAGGTATGAGAAATTGGAAGTCCAGACTTAGTTATTCTTATCAACAACAATGAAAGTTGAATCTTAATTCCACTTAGTCAACCTTTACTAAAGTAAAGGACAGTCAAGGGACTAATTAGTTTGATCTTCGAGTCCTATTTATTTCCTAAGAAAAGGTTGGGATTATTGAAGCTCAGTTCAATTAGCAAAGATAACAGTTATCAATTATGTTGAGATAAGATAACTCCTGAGTTACTGCTTTCTTAACCAAGACCAAAAGAGGAAAAAGTAAATTTGCTGGAATAAAAATGCCTTCAGATGTAAAGCAACAATAACATAAATTAAAGAAAGCAATCATGAATTGAAATACCTCAAATAACATTAATAAGGGAAATTATAATCTAACATAAAGAGTTCATAAACTAAATTGGAAGAATAAATAAAAATAAAGAACCTGGGATTGAGAGTTACTCCTAAAACTAAGAGAAGTCCTAAATCCTACGAAAGAGAGAGGAGAGAACCTCTCTCAAAACTAGATCTAAAACATGATAAGTAACTAAATTCGCGAACTCCCTCTGAATGGATGCGTTCCCACACTTTACAACCTCTGGTCTATGCCTTCTGGACTTGGATTTGGGCCAAAAAGGGCTTCAGAAATTGCTGGAAGCATTTTCTGTAATTTCTGGTGCGTAGCCTCTGTCACGCGTCCGCGTGGGTCACGCGGTCGCATCATTCGGAGCTTTCCTTGTCACGCGGTCGCGTCAGTCATGCGACCGCGTCATATATGTTTTGCTTAAGGTGCGCGGTCGCGTCAGTCATGCGACAGCGTCGCTGTTGATTCACGCTTGGCATGCGTCCGCGTTGCCCATGCGATCGCGTGGATGCCAGTTTCTTCAGAAACTCCGTTTTGTGCTTTCCTTCCATTTTTGTATGTTTCCTTTTTCTATCCTTTAAGTCATTCCTGCCTTAGAAGATCTGAAACTACTCAACACACTAATCACGGCATCGAATGGAAATAAAGGTAATTAAAATAATTAATTTTAAAGCATAGAAAACATGTTTTTCACGTACATCACATAATAAGGAATGGAAAGTTAAACCATGCAATTAATATGAATAAGTGGGTGAAGGATTGAATAAATCACTCAAATTAAGCACAAAATATATCATAAAATATGGGTTTATCAACCTCCCCACACTTAAATAATAGCATGTCCTCATGCTAAATCCAAAGTAAAAAGTAAGGTTAAAGTGGTGGAATGTCATGCAATGCAATCTAATCTAATTTTTTTTTAGTCACTTGTATATAAAGCTTGCATGTAGTTAAATTAATTCACATTCTTAAGGAGTCATGTATATGTAGCCAAACCTTAGATAGTGATAAAGTACCTTTACAATTGAGATGGGAGAGAAAAATATTAAAAAAAATTGCAAGACAATTAATAATTTAAGCAGAGATAACTGTTAATGAGCTAATGAACCCTCACTGGATTTTGTGTTTACTCTCTAATCACTTAGTGTTTATTGGGTTAATCACTCTATTCTTCTTTTTATTCTTTCTTTCTATAACTTTGTTCTTCATCTAACCAATCAACAATTATAGAATATAGATATACCAAAAATCATGAGGTCTTTAATTAAGGTTGTAATGGGGCCAAGGTAAAGGTAAGGGTATATGTATAAGGCTATGTGAGCTAATTAAGTGAATCTTTGTTTAGTCTAAGATCTCACCTAACATACATATGTTGTAAAGTAAAGCTTCTTTACCTAATATCCCATGTTTCTCACTTTTGATGTTACATGCTCATATCTCAATATTTATTTTTATCCCATGTGCATTGCTTTATTTGTTTATGGGGGATTCTTTTTGTGTCCCCTTTATTCATAACACCCCCCCCTTTTTTTTTTTGATGCACATGGTAATTCAATTATAATTGATTTAACATGAGCATGCTTCCCAAAACTTTTTATTTGAGTTATTTTATTCCTTTCAACTTTTCTACCTTTTGTTTTTATCATCCATGTTCCCAATAGGTTTTTCCACATTTAAACTATGCATAATTTTCTACCTTAAGCTAACCAAGGATTCAACTTGGGATTTATTTTGTTTTTCTGCTTAAGGCTAGTAATGTGGCTGATAGAATAAAAGGGGATTTAAAGGCTCAAGGGGGCTAACAAGGATGATATAAAAGGTAGGCTATTTTGGGATAAGTGAGCTAAAATAAAATTATGGCCTCAATCACTCTCTTGGTATGTATCTACATTCTATAATCGGACATATAGATTAAAACAAAGTAAAGAATACCAGAATATAAAAAAAGGGTGGAACACACAGGAATAAAAATTATGGTTTGAATGTAACCATACAATTAAGCTCAAAACTCACAGGCTATGTGTTCTCTAGCTCAAAAAATCATTTATCATTTATGTATGTCATGCAGGTTTAGTTAAAAATTCTCATTATTCTCAATGTAAAACTTATATTGAATGGCTTTAAAGTTCTAGTGTTTCTCCTTGATGAAGTGTTGTTAACTAACATGTAATGCTATATATACAAGGTGTGGGTTGTTTTGATTTTGTTAAAGTCTCTAGTTTACTTCCTTTTTCTTTTCAATCTATTCTGAGTTATCTTATGCTAAAAAAGGTAAACTATACTAATCAATCCACAATTTCTATAACTAATAAGTTAGAATTGCAACCAAGTGGCTAAAATATGAACTAAAAATGCAAAATGCAGAAATAGAGTAAAAATACATAAATAGTAGCAATGTATAAGTACTCAGAAAATAAAATAAAAATAAAGAGAAAAATACAGAAAAATAGCCAAAATAAAAGAAAAGAGTATGTAGTGGTTCACCAAAAAAAGAAACGCCAGAGATGGCGACCTCCCCACACTTAAAATGAAGCATCGTCCCTGATGCTCAATCAAGCAGGGTGTGAAGGGGTGTCATCACTGGAAGGAATGGTAGCTGGGGTCTCTGTGGTGGTGGTCTGAGGAACTGGCTACTACAGAGGAGGTGCTGTCTGGATAGGGATCTCAAGATCTGCAGCCTGAATCTGATGTGGAACCTCTGCCTGTGGTGCTGCCTGCTCTATGCCTGCCTGCTCTGTCTCTCCCTGGGGATGGGTCTCAGCCTCGGGATCATCCGCCTCCTCCTCAGATGCATCGAATGGTGTGTCAGGCTCGGAGGGAATGTCGCCAGAGCGTATCATCAGCTTCAGATGCTCATAACGTCGCTTGTTGCGACGCTCCATCTGGTCAAGCCGTCGAAACAGGCGGTGCACTAGATGATAGATGGGCTCTGGGGCCGGTGGAGGTGCAGTGGTGGTGGAAGGTGTAGCTGTAGAGGAAGAGGGGCCGGCAGATGGTGTGGCAGTGTTACCAGAGAGGGCTGGAGGTCTGTAACACAAGGCCAGAAAGTTCCTGTTGTGCGGGATGATCTTCTTGCATTCTGCAGCAGGTGGCCTCTCATCAGCATCCTTCCATGGCACGTCAGCTCGACGGCCCAGCTGTGTAACCAAATATGGAAAGGGAAGAGTGCCTCTGACGTGGACCCTGTCCATATAGTACTGGATAAAGCGTGGCAGGTATAGGTCCTTACCCTCCAGCACACACCATAGGAGGGTGATCATAGCGGCTGGTATCTCAGTCTCGTGAGTACTCGGCATAATGAAGTTGCTAAGTATCTGATGCCAAAGCCGAGCCTCATCATTCAAGTATGCCCGCTTGATTCCCTTGGGCAAGGTAGTGTTCTGACCCATGATCCAAGGAACTGTCGGGTCAAGGGCAATCCTCGCCTTGACTGCATCCAAGTCAAATCGCGTATAGCGCATATCCTCCTCAGCTTTCTGATAACTGTCTAGCTGATCAAATTTAGGCAAAAGCTTCAGAACACCTTCAATTTCCTCCTCAGTAACCAAAATCTGCTTCCCTCTGAGGTTCACTGCATCTAGGGAGATTTTGAAGTAATTGTAGTAGAATTCCCTAACCCGAGATGCATTGACCTCAGTCAGAGGTCTCTCCAGGAAGAACCAGCCTCTTTGTTTGATTTGGTCAGAGGTGTACTGCTGGAGTTCTTCTGGGATCTTTAGAGTTCTCTCGAGGTATAGGTTCCTGGATGTTGAAAACACCGGATACTTCAGCTCACAGTATCGGTTAGCAAATTTTATTGGATCAGTGACAGGAAGCAGTTGGTCGGCCTTCTCCTGCGGGGTAAAGTGTTTCTCCCGCCAGGAGGCATCATGCATTAGATCTATGATGGACATAGATGAATCTCCTCGTTTATGTTTGCCAGTGGTAGCCTTTCCTTTTCCCTTTCTCTGGGAGTCAAACATCCTGAAAAATAGAAAACCAGGATATAATAAAAATGGGAAAACAAATAGGCAAATAGTCAAAAGAAATACAAAGTGGCAAAGGAGAAGTAGAATGAGGTAAATGAGTTAAGGAATTGTGCATCAAGGATTGTATAGGAGTTAAAAGTTTGAAAGGAGAAATCACAATCCAAAATGTAATTGAATTCATGTTAAATAGAAAAATTATCATTATGCCATGGTTAGAGGGTTAAAAGAAAATGAAAAACTAGAAAAAAGATTTTAAAAGCTTAGTTTGGTTAGAACTGAAAAAGTGATTAGAAAGTTAAAATTAGGGGGTTAGTGAAAAGAGGTTTAAAGTAAGTGGCATAATGAAAATATTCCAAGTAACAAGGATTCACAGGTAGGGACTAGAAGTAACTCATAACCAAACAAGGAAAACAGGTTGATGCTGATTCAAATAGATATAGAGAAAGCAGAAATTGGAATCAAACATCAAAAATGCAATATATGAACCAGGAAATCAAAAAGGATAGAAAGCATGCCCTAGCATTCATGAAATGGTTTGGATAAAGCAGAGGAAAACGGAGTTCAAAATACCAAAACCAAAACATGAATGAAAATATTTTACAGAAATTTAGGCAGCATTCCGGCTAAAATTGGATTGTCCTGAAAAATAAACAGCAGTCAAATAGTTCATATGAATCAAAAATAAGGTTGCAATTACATATAAGGAAAATAAACATGAAAATTCAGTGTAAAGAGCAGCATGAAACAAGAAATCACAGCATATGAACATTACAAACATCACAGCAATAGCAGAATTACAAATTGGATAAAACAGAAACATGAATAGTGCAAGTAAACAGGCCTAAATCCACTAACCACATCCTAGGCTACCTAACAACCTAAAATCCACTACAGCATGCATATCTAACTAGCCTAGACATGAACAGAAACAGAAAAAAAATATGAACTAACTACGAATGGATAAAAGGGTGACGTTCTGCGGAACCTGGAAGGCCGTAGAATGAGAGTGGGCAGAAAGGTGGCTGGCGGTGGTGGTGACGGCGTTTGGCGCGGTGGCTGGCGGTTTACTTGTTGATTTTTGCTAGTTTTAGGATTTAGTCTTCTTCATTTCTTATTGCTCTTTGTTTTTTTTTTTACTTTCCACATCACTATGAATTCTCACTTTGGCTATGAGTGTAGCTCAAACTATGTTGTAGGAGATGAAGACTTCAACGAGGATGTACATCAAGGAATTGGAGATCAAAGGTGGGAGGAGCCTCAAACACTTGATCAACCTTCATGGCAACAACCTCCACCAATGCACTATGAAGAAGAGCCGTTCTATGATGCATATCAATCTACTAGGTATGATGAATTTCCTTGTGACTTCCAAGAACCACCACCATATGCCTATGAGACATATCCTCAACATAGCCACACGTCATACTCACAAGCCTCATACCATCATTCGCCTCCATATGACCATAACTTATACACACCATATCAACCACCATTAGAATTACATGTAGAACAACCCCCATCCCAACACCAATACTCTCAAGAACCACAAATTCCACATACACCACCTCAAGATCTTCACCAACATGAACCACCTTCCGATTATAACAATTCTTCCCTAACTGATGAATTTTATCTTCCAACCCCATCTCCTGATGAAGCCTTCATGTTAGAACTGAGAGACCTTAAATCTCGTATTTTAAGGCGACAAGAGGAAGATGAAACCAAGTTCAAGGAGTTACGAGTAAGGGTGGCCGGCATAGTAGAAGCCGTGGGTCAGCTAACATCTCACCTAAGCTCATGCGCCATAAGTACTTCCATTGTTGGATGCGGAGAAGCAACCCCGGAGCTTAGCAAGGATATGAACACGGAACTCCATGGCGAGGAAGAAGAATTGAATCAAGAACCACAACAAGAAGAGAAGATAGAGATTAGTGAACAAAGGAAGTGGTGGATGGATGTTTAGGATATGTTGAGTACATAAAGGAATCCCAAGTTGAGGAAACTTCCTCCAAGGAATGTGGAGGGAATATCAAAGAAGAGAGCAATGTCACAGGAGTAAACAATGAGTTAAAGGAAATTGATAAAGAAGTGGATTCCATCTCTAATGATTTTTTGCCCACTTCGATCAATTCCCTTAACAATCCTGTTGAACCCTCCCCCAGTACATTGGAAAGCAAGGTTGAAGAGGGCTTGCAACCTCCGAAGCCTGATGCAAGTGAAGAACTGGAAGAAGTGCTCCAAGCAACAAACTTTCCTACCTATGATGATTCTGAATCAACATATGATCCCTTTGAGTTTGAAGAATCCTTCCCCAATTTGCTTAGACTTAATGATGAGGTAGACTTCACTAGACCTCCTATCTACGATGAGAGCGATGGGGAAGAAATAGAAGAAATTGGTGAAGAAGAAGGTGAACCTAAGGAGACTTGGCATGAGGGGGAACTTGATGAACCTCACCAAGTGGTGAAAACCTCTAGAAAGGGATGGACGGGAGTAGAGCATGCTTTATCACGATCTTTGGGAATTCCTCTACCTAGTTCATCATCCGATCCTCCATTTGAGTGGGTAAAACTTCTAACTTGCAGCTGTGTTATCCCACTTGAATATGGTTTGCTTGAAACGGATGGCCAACTCAGGGCGCTTTGTGGAATCAAGCGAAAAAGGAGGATGTTTAGTGGTTGGCGTTCTAAATTTAGGCTCATTATGGTGGGAAGCTCGGAATTAGAGAGCATAGATTGGTGTAATGCTGAACTAAATGGGTCTAGGAGAGTAGTGTGGTGCTTCCATGAGAATTCTATTTTCTCGTCGCCCGGACAAAGTCAAGATAATCAACTAGAAGATGGGTGCGAGGACAAGATATGGGATCCTGGATTATCCTATGATAATCTTTCTCGGGAGCTCACGTCTTGGAAAGAACCTCACCAAAGCTTAATGAAGAAGGTTGGAACTTCTGACAACCGATTGAAGGACAAGCACTTGTGGAGGTTCAAGGATTGGTACAAGCATAAGCCACCTTGACAAGGAGCCTCCCAATGTCCAACTTAAGGACTTAAACTAAAAGTGCTTGGTGGGAGACACTCCACCATGGTAAACTCTTTCCATTCTCCTGTAGATATAATGAATGAATGAATTGGGTTCCATTGTATATAGTTTCTTTACCTCTTGGTATATTTTCCTTTGTTTACTAAGGTGTTTATGCATTCTATGCTTTAATAAGGGATGAATTTATTTTTGAATTGAGTTTTTGCTTGAATTGCAAGTTTTCTCAAGTTGTTTGAAAATGCCTCTATGTCTCCAAATGTGCTTAATCTTACACCTTAGCTAGAGTTTTAGAAAAGGATGGAAAGTTATGAGGTCTTTTGACGCTCATAATAAAAAAAAAAAAGAGAGAGAAAAAGTAAGCCACGCGCAAGCGCAAAGTGCGCGCGCGCGTCGGCTGCGCATTTTAGTTTCCTGGGCCAAAAACCAGAGAGTTGCGCCACTTTGGGCCAACTCTGTGCCTCAACCCACGCGGACGCACACTGTACGCGTCCGCGTCACTCCCTGTTTCGCTGTTCACGCATTGGCGTACTTCACGCCTCCGCGCCCCTCCAATAAGCTCAGCCATACACGCGAAAGCGCATAGTGTGCGCGCGTCGATGCGTCTTAGCATCATCCAGGCCAAAGGACCCGAGAGTTGTGCCAACTCTGGGCCCCTTTTGTGCCTGCAGTCCAGCACATCCCCGCCGACGCACACCTTGCGCGTCTGCGCCCATTCCAATTCCTTCATCTACACGCAAGCGCGCATTGCGCTTTCGTGCCGTTCTTCCATTTCGCCTACCCACGCGAACGCGCACCTTACGCGCACGCGTGGATTCGAATTTTCACTTACCCCAGAGACGCGAAGCCGTAGCGCATTCGCGCATCACACCCTTTCCATCCCCAACGTTCCATTTTCCTTCTCCCACCATTCAACCCCCCTCCATCATCAAACTTCTCCCAGTAACCACCTCACCTCCGGCGAGCACTCCAATCCCGTCACCGCCGTCGACTACCATCTCACTACTCCACTTCACCTTCTTCTTCCCCGTTCTGCTTCTTCTCTGTCTCTGCAACCAGGTTCCATACCTCCTCTGTTTTGCTTCATTTTACTGCTTATTGTTAATTACGTTAGTGTAGTTAGAATTAGCGTAGTTAGTTAGTTTAGTTTGATTTAGGTGGTTAGCGAATCTGGGCTGAGTAGTGGATTTAGGCATTGTTTGAATTTCTGTTGCTATATGAAATTGCTCTGTTTTGCTGCATTGCCCTGTGTTCATGTACTCTGTTGGTTTGTGCATTCCTTTCAGATTGAGATGGTTATTACCATATCACTGATTTTCAAACTGATTTCTAACTCTAACTCATTTAGCCAACTGACTCCTTTTGGTTTTCAACCTAACTCTTTGTGTCATTCTTTTGGATATGGTGCTTTCTGAACTCAATTAACGAAGGATGTGCAAAACATGGTTTTAATTCTTGGTTTGAAGTCTGGTTTGAATTTTATATTCTGTTGCTTACATTCCAAGAAATCCTCTTTCCTTATTCACTTCATGAATATGCTTTGCTTTGAGTGCTTTGTATCTACTTGGCTATAAGCTTATATTATATTATCTATGTTTTCAGGATGTCGGATAAAGGAAAGGCTATAGCCACTACTTCCAAAAAGAGGAAGCGCTCTAAGACCTCTACACCCTCACCATATGCTAACTATGCTAAGAATCCGCTAAATGATGAGGAAAAAGAAAATTAGTTACTTCCATCCACTGATCCAACCAAGTTTCCAAACCTCTATTGCGAACTACACCTTTCTCGTTATGCAAAGACAAAGCTGAACATTGAGAAGAAGCTGAATCTTCCCAATGATGTGAGGCGTGCCATAAACGCCCGTATTTCTAAGTTGGGATTGGATTTCGTCGATAGGGACTTGGGACGGATTAACATCTCGTGGGTCAAGGAATTTTACTGTAACTTCTTCCGACAAGGCTTGGATTCAGTACACTTGAAGGGTAGAGAAATTATGATCACTGAGGATGCCTTAAAGGATGCGCTGCTCTGCAGAGTTGGTACTCCTGAGACTTGTGCCTACCAGCAGGCAGAGGTAGCTCTCCTCTCCATGACTTTTGACTATGAGGCGCTTAGGCGCGTGATTGCTACACCAGATGCTTCCTGGGTGATGGATTCGAGCAACACAAAGCCCAAGGGCATGCTATTTGCATATCTGACTAGGGAGGCTAGGACCTGGCAGCAGATATTTGCCCACTATGTCTTCCCTACCACTCACTTCTCAGAGATTCCGATGGATATGCTAGTTTTGATTGGGTGTGTCATGGAGGGGAAGGAGGTGTATTTTCCCCGGTTGATTAGGCATAGCATGTGGAGAGCTCATATTTGCGGCTTGCTACCGTTCCCGACACTGGTTACTAGCTTAGCTGGGCTAGCTGATGTCCCGTGGGAGGACGATGACGTGACACCACCACCTCCAGATGACGATGACAAGGAAGTTACTATTCCCTAGGGTATATGGGTGCACGAGAAGCCCCCGACTAGCCGCCGTTCTCGAGCTAGAGCGGTAGTTGAGGCAGCTAGACCTTCACCCTGCACAGCAGCTAGACCTTCACCCTCCACCGCAGCTGGACCCTCTTCGTCCACACCAGCACCTGCACCACCATCAGCACCTGAGCCGACCTATCTGTTAGTGCAGCACCTTCTTTGCTTCATGGAGCGCTTTGAGCGTCGCGTCATGCGACACCTTTTTATATATATATATATATTTTGCATCTCAGTTGTTGATTGTGATTAGAAAATTAATAGATTGCTGAAAATCTAGTTAACCCTTCTTATAGACGAAACATGTTTTGATTGAAAAAGGGGTAAACTAGGAGAATTTTTTAAATCACAATTTTACATTAGAATAAGCTCAATCAATATGATGGAAATTTCCAAGAAAATCATTTTTTGGGCACCACCCCAATTGGTTAAATTTTTTTTTAGAACTTGCTTGAAGTATATACTTTGTGGATCATGTTTTGAGCTAAGAATACAAGCATGTGAGATTTGAGCCTAATTGTGTGGTTACACATACATAACCACTTATTTTCATTCTTGTGTGCATTATTCTCTTCCTATGATTGTAATCCTTGATTTGTTTGATTCTTTATGTCCATTATTTGTGTATACATGTATTTATATGATTGAGGCCGTTATTCAAATAGCTCACTTACCCAAATAGCCTACCCTTTCATCTTCCATTGTTAGCCAATGTTGAGCCTATGCTTAACCCACTTATTCTTAATTATAGCACACTACAAGCCTAAGTGAAAAACAATAAATGTCCCTTGTTTGGATCTTTGATTAGCTTAGGCTAGTGAGAGTGTTCATTATTTGATTTTAGGAGAGTTGGGAACATTGGGTAGAGATAAAAGTGTGTTTATATTTTTATTGAAAAATTTTGGGAATTGGGTATATACTCATGTATTAATCAAATGTAAAACCATATGCATTGGTACTTGTATATATACTTTATGAAAAAAAATTTTTTTTTTTGAAATGAGAAAAATAAAAAGAAAAAAAATATTTATTGAAAAAGAAAGAAAAAGAATTGCAATAAAAAGGGCACAAAATGCCACAAGGTTCAAGGTTCAATAATAATCAATGCATATGTGTGGTGTTTAAAATAGAATGCATGAGTGTGTTAAAAGTGAAGAATGGGTAGTTAGGTTTGTTTAGAATTGTATAGGTTGTCATAGGTTAGGTGGGAAGTTTATGTTAATCAAAGATTCAAATTTCTAGCTCACTTGACCATATGCATCCTACCTTGACCCTAGCCCCATTATAACCTATGGGAAAGCCCTCATGATATTTGTATGCATGCATGAAGTAATTGTTGATTGTTAGATGAAAAATAAATCTTGGAAAGCATGATTAGAGGAGAATTGAGTGAATCAACCCCATACACTTGAGTGCTTAGAGCGGATACATATCCGGTGAGGGTTCGATCGCTCAATTACATATTTCCACCCTTAATAATCTCCTCTTGCAAGTTTGTGAACTCTTTCAATGATTCAATCCAATTGTGGTTTGCTTGATTGCTAATACATTAGCCCTTGTGCTTACATGTGTACTCTTGGAAATTGACTTGTTTTGACTGAGCCAATGCATTCATGTAGATAACTTTCATATAAATAGATTGCATTTAGTTAGTAGCTTGCATTGAATAAATGTGATACCCTTTGCTTCTTTCTTGATTTTAGCATGAGGACATGCTTAGTTTAAGTGTGGGGAAATTTGATAAACCCCGATTTCGTGGTTTATTAGGCCAAGAGTTGACAAAACTACTCAAGAACTGAAGAAAACATTTCATCAAACACCTAGAGTGCAATAAAAATTGACATCATAACTTGCAAGGATACTAAAATCTACCACTATTAATTGCAAGAAAAGTAAATTCACAACTCAAATCAACATCAATTAAAGGGACATCAACATTAAAATTGCATTAAATGTAAACAAATCCAACATAAGTGCATGAATGTAAAAGAGAGCATAAAAGTAAAATTAACACTACAAATCATGAAAATCAAGGAGTAGAAGTTAGAGATCATAAAAGAAATGAGATGAGAACATGTAGTTAAACCTAGATCTAGAAAAGATTGACCTAACCTAATTCTAGAGAGAAGAAGGAGCTTCTCTCTCTAGAAACTAAACTACATGATGCTAAGGCTACAAACAATTGCTCCCCCTTGCTTGGACTTCAATTCTGCATGAAATACACTCAGAAACAAGTTGAATTTGGGCTTGGGCAGCTCAGAAATCGCCCCCAGCGTTTTGCCATTAAGTGGGCCAAGTAAGAGTATCGGCGCGCGCACGCCCTGTGCGCGAGCGCGTCGCTCACAAATTCCCAATCTGCGCGGAAGCGGTATGTACGCGTGCGCGTCCTTGTGAGAAACCACTTTTGCGCGTGCATGCCTTGTACGCGTGCGCGTCCATTGGTGCATTCCAAATCTTTGTTTCTTCATGCATTCTCCTCTTTGCATGCTTTTCTCCACATTTCTTCCATCCAATACTTGCCTAATGAACCTGAAATTACTTAACAAACACATCAAGGCATCGAATGGAATTAGGGTGGATTAAAATCACCAATTTAAGGCCTAAAAAGCATGTTTTTACATTTAAGCATAATTTAAGGGAGAATTACAAAACCATGCTATTTCATTGAATAAATGTGGGAAAAGGTTGATAAATCCCCCAAAATAAGCACAAAATAAACCACGAAATCGGGGTTTATCAAGGGGGTTCAGGGGGGCGCGATAATAGGGTTTCGCGTGACCTGGGGGGGTTATAAATTTGAATCCACGCGGCAAGGTGGGGCACGCGGTCGCGTGGCTGGTGCGAAATGGGGGGTGACACGATCGCGTGGGTCGCGCGATCGCATGGAAGGGATAAAAGGAGGTAGGACGCGATTGCCTGGGGCATGCGATTACGTCGCTGGAATTTGTTCTAAACGCACGAATCCAGCATCGTTCCAGCCCAACTCTCTGTCTCCTTTTGGGATTTGTGCAATCCATGCGACGCGATCGCGTCGCTCACGCGGTCGCGTGGGATTGGTTGTGTGCATGTGACGCGATCACATGGGACATGCGATCGCGTGGGCCATTTTGTGCTAGACGCACAATGGCCGCACGATTCTAGCCCAACTCTCTGGATGTTGGATCCTTACGCCGATTTCCAGGTCACGCGGCCGCGTGGATGACGCGGTCGCGTGGGAAGTGTATTTTGCCATTGACGCGATCGCATGGATGATGCGGTCGCGTTGCGCACCCTTTTTTTTTTTGAATGCAAAATGCAGTATGCAGGATGCAATGCTTAATGTGAATGCTATGCATGATTCTAGGTTCAATAAAATAAAATAAAATTCAAAAACAAACAAAACTAAATAAAATTAAAATTGCAAAAGGAACGATCATACCATGGTGGGTTGTCTCCCACCTAGCACTCTTAGTTAATGTCCTTAAGTTGGACATTGGAAGAGCTTCCTGCTATGGCGGCTTATGCTTAAACTCATCCAGAAATCTCCATCAATGCTTGGAATGCCAATAGCCTCCGGGGTCCCAAACTAGGCATGTAAAGTTTCTGAGCAGCTTCAAACAAAGTCTCAGGCTCCCGGGGTGACGAATGTAAGAATAGAATCCATGATCCCAAGCCTTGTTTTTAAATCTGCCTCCGTTTTGATCTATATTTTTCCATCCGGGCGGTTTGGAAAGTAGATTCTCACCATGGTGACCAAACGTTTTCCGAGATCCATTCGATTGAACATGATACCAATCCGTGCACTTCAAGTTGAAGCGTGGAACCTTACTGAACCTTGTGCACCAGCTCTGAGCACGAGCCATTTCCCTCTTACTCTTAAAGCCGCAGAGAGCTCTAAGCTGGCCATCTATTTCAAGCAAACCATATTCAAGTGAAAAAGTAAAGTTAAAAGTTAAGGATTGTACCCACTTGAATCTTGTATTGGGTGGTAATGGCCTTGGGAAAGGTGTTTCTGGTGGTTCTGTAAGTTCTACTCCCTTGTGCTCTTCTGTGAATTCCTCCACTTCCTTGTAAGGTTCTTCAAATGCATCTGAGTCCTGGTCAAAGTCTTCTATGTCTTCCTCGTCACTTGAGTCATAGATTGGAGGTTGAGAGAAATCTACCTCCGTGTCATTTTCGTATTCACTTGGGGAAGATTCTTCGATCTCAGAGAATTCACTTGCGGATGCAAGTTCATTACTAAGAGAGCTAGACTTGTGACTATCATCATCAAGGGAATTTGTGTCCTGTGTTATTCCGTCTAGTTCTTCATAAACGACTTGCCTTGGGGATTGTGCACTATCCTCCTTAGCATAAACTTTAACGTCCTTGACGGAGTTCTCCTCAACTCTGGATTCCCATGGAGGTTCAGCGTCTCCTACATCTTCAACCAACTCTTCTTCTTGCACAATGACAGCTTCTTCTACTTGTTCTATTATGAATTCATGCTCTGTCTTGTCCACTGGAGTTTCTAGTGTCTCCTTCATGCTACACTTTTCATTAGATTGTCCACATGGGGTTGTGGTTGGTCCTTGAATGTTCGCGTGTCTAGAAGCTAATTGAATTACTGCTTGCTCCAGTTGTCGAATGGTTGTTTGAAGTTTATTTACTGTTGCCTTGAGGCGAACCTCTGATTCTCTGGGTGATGGATTTGGGCATGAAACATAGGGAAGTGGTGGTGCTTGGGGGTGATCGGATTGAAACTGGGGTAGGAAAGGATCATACGGTGGCGAATGGTGAAGAGAAGCTTGTGAGTGTGGGGGTTCGAGGTTATGTTGAGAGGATGGTCTATAGGCACGGGGTGGGGCTTGTTGGTAGTTAAAAGGTTGTCCACCATATCTATCAGCTGGGTATGCATTGTAGAATGGTTGTTGCCCATGATATCTTGGAGGGTGTTGGTGCCTAAAGGGTTGATTAGATCTTCTTGGCTCCATCCATCCTTGATTGGTCTGACCTTGATACATATTTCTGCTGTAACTTCTATTTCCTTCAATAAAGTTAGAACCAAACTCAAAGCGAGACGCGCGAGAGTTCATAGTTGCAAATAAAAATAAAAAGGAGAAACAAAAATAAATAAACAAGCAAAAGAAAAATGTTCATACCCTAGGTCGAGCTGTCCGACCTGGGATGATTTGAGGTAAAGCGACCAACCTCTTCAGGAGAGACTATCTGACCTCGTCTCAAAGAGCTCGGCCAAATCAACAAGAGAGCCCAGTAAAAGGCCCAAATAGAGGAACACGACCCAAATCCTAAGGCGGCCTAAGGCTATAGAGATAAGGGCGGTTCCAATAAAGATACGCTGACCTCAACTCTAAAGATAAAGATAAGATAAGATAACTAACTTATCTTACCCAACGAAGGTCACATCTCAACACTATAAATACACTGGAGCACCCAAGTATAACTCATACTCTGATTCTACATAAAACCTGTTTAATACCCAAGCTAACTTAAGCATCGGAGTCTCTTGCAGGTACCCCCCACCCTCCGGTGGCAAAGGATCAGAAGTGCAACTAGTCCAACAAGTCGGACACAACAGCTCCGGCCGCCACCAGCCAGCCGGACACGTCATCTCCGACCAGTACAGAAGATCTCGTCCGAGATCGACCTACAGTTTCAGGTAACCCTCGGAACAAAAACTATGAAAGAGAAGAACTTAGAACAGCTTAGGTAGCTATAAGAACTGAACTTAGTTCTCTGCTTTTTCTCTCTTACTTCAACCCTTGGCCGTTCACCCTTATTATAGAAGAGTAAAGCTTCCAAGGTTGATAACAAGTTCAAATCCTTTGATGTCTTCTTCTCCAACATCAGAGATCACATCAGAGTGTTCAGGAGAGAGAGAGAGAGGACTTCGATGGTGTTGCATGCAACTTACCCATTCTCTCTCATCCTTTTTCATCAAATTCCTTCAATCTTGACCATTGAGCTTTGCTTTGGCCCCTAGTTTGGATTTGGACCGTGGATGAGCTTCTGACCAAAAAGACTTCAAACTCCCGGATATGACCCTGTACGACGGCACCACGGATCCCAACCACCATCTTAGTAACTTCAGAAGCAGAATGTACCTCACTGACGCCCCAGATGCTGTTCGCTGTAAAGCCTTCCCAACCACTCTCACAAAGACAGCTATTCGGTGGTTCGACAACTTACCCCCAAAATCCATCTCAAGCTTCGACGACTTAGCCAAAAAATTCCTAGCCAGATTATCCATTCAAAAGGATAAAGCTAAACACGCCCCCAGTTTATTAGGAATCAAACAAGGAGATCGGGAGAGCCTTCGAAACTACATGGAAAGATTCAATAAAACATGCATGGACATACAAAGTTTACCCACGGAGGCCGCAATCATGGGACTCATCAACGGCCTACGAGAGGGACCTTTCAGCCAATCTATATCAAAAAAATACCCGGCCACCCTCGACGAAGTACAGGAGCGAGCAGAAAAATACATCAATATGGAAGAAAATGCTCGGTTAAGAGAATCCTCGAAGTCGGGAGCTTCCCACCGTGACAGAGACAAAGAATCCAAAAGAAAAGACGACAGACAAGGGGAGAAAATTAAGAAGTACCATAACTATACTCCTCTTAGAGCATCCCTAGTCGAAATATATAAAGAGGCCTGCCATACGGAAAAAATTCCCCCAGCACGGCCGCTCAAAGGCAAAAAGGGAGGAGGAAACCGAAAGGAGTATTGTGAATATCATCGGGTCCGGGGACACTCCACCAACGAATGCTTCGACTTAAAAAATATCATAGAAAAGTTGGTAAGGGATGGAAAAATAGACCGATTTCTGGCCACACGAGATGACGAGCAAAGAAAGAGACGAAGGGATGAAGACACGGAACGAGCGGAACGATCACCTCGGACGCCAGAAAGACATGTCCACATGATACATGGTGGCTTTGTAGCAGGAAGGATCTCCAAATCCTCTCGTAAAAGATACCTCAAAGAGGTATACCATGTCGAAGGAGAGGAGGGAGCACTCAACATCTCGGCAATAACATTCACTAAAGAGGACGCAACTGGCATCATTACAGGACACGACGATCCAATGGTTATCACTATCATATTGGTAAACGCCAACCTACATTGGACGTTAATAGATCAAGGGAGTTCTGCCGACATCTTATTCAAAACAGCCTTTGATAAACTCGGCTTAGAAGAAAAAGAACTTAAAGCATATCCAAACAGTTTGTTCGGGCTAGGAGACACTCCGGTTCGACCATTAGGATACATACCACTGCATACAACCTTTGGAAAGGAAGACCAATCCAGGACCCTCAAAATAGACTACATTGTAGCCGACGTAAGCTCAGCCTACAATGCTCTCATAGGCCGGACCACGCTCAACCAACTCGGGGCAATAGTCTCGACTCCACACCTATGCATGAAATTTCCAACTCCAAAAGGGATAGCCACGATAAAAGCAGACCAGAGGATGGCGTGTCGCTGTTACAACGAGAGCCTCAACCTTAGGGGCAAAGGAGAAGAGTTCCACACAATAGAGCTGGTCGGAGTTCAACGACGAGAAGAGTTTCGCCCCCAACCAGAGGGCGAGATAGAAAAAATTCAGATCGGGGACACCTCGGAAAAAACAACTAATATCGGCACAATCCTCAAAGGAGATGCAAAAGAACGGCTAATACAATTTTTGCGAGATAATGCCGACCTTTTTGCATGGAAAGCCGCAGACATGCCAGGCATAAACCCTAAACTAATGTGTCACAAGTTGGCAGTTTATCCAGGATCTCGACCGGTCCAGCAAAAATGAAGAAAACTCGGGCCAGAGCGATCCCAAGCTATGGAAGAGCAAGTGCAGGCACTGCTGGAAGCTGGATTTATAAGAGAAGTCAAATACCCACTATGGCTAGCCAACGTCGTTTTGGTGAAAAAATCAAATGGGAAGTGGCGAATGTGCACCGATTACACAGATCTTAACAAAGCTTGCCCAAAAGACCCATACCCACTCCCGAGTATTGACGCCCTGGTAGATGCTTCCTCTGGATATAAATATCTCTCATTTATGGACGCGTATTCAGGATACAACCAAATCCCTATGTACCCACCGGACTAGGAAAAGACCTCGTTTTTATTGCCAAAGGCAAACTACTGCTACATCGTAATGCCTTTCAGCCTTAAGAACGCAGGAGCTACTTATCAAAGATTGATGAATAAAGTCTTCTCGGATCACATCGGGAAAATCATGGAAGTTTATGTGGACGACATGCTAATTAAAACAAAAAGCGAACAGACACTGTTGACCGACCTAGCCCAGGTGTTCGACACCATCCGGAAGCATGATATGCGACTCAATCCAACAAAATGCACCTTTGCGGTAGAAGCAGGCAAATTCTTGGGCTTCATGCTCACACAAAGAGGAATCGAAGCAAATCCAGATAAATGCCAGGCCGTACTCAACATTAAAAGCCCAACCTGCATAAAAGAAGTACAACAACTCAACGGGAGGTTGGCTGCCCTATCCCGATTCTTAGCAGGAGCCGCAATAAGATCTCTCCCCTTCTATGCTACTTTAATAAAGGGAAAACAGTTCGAGTGGACGACGGAATGCGAACAAGCGTTCCAAGACTTTAAAAAGTTCTTAGGACAGTCACCTATCCTATCCCGACCTCAAGAAGGAGAACCACTCATACTATATCTTGCAGTAGGAGACAAGGCAGTAGCGTCAGCACTGGTCCGCGAAAGCAAAAACGGGCAACAACTCATCTACTTCATTAGCAAAGCACTGCAGGGATCCGAGCTGAACTATCAGAAAATAGAAAAATTTGCTTACACTCTCGTTTTAACATCTCGGCGACTCCGCCCCTACTTCCAAGCCCACACCATTAAAGTTCGAACTAATCAGCCCTTAAAGGGAATACTGCAGAAAACAGATTTAGTAGGCAGAATTCTACAATGGGCAGTCGAGCTGTTAGAATTCGACCTGCAATATGAAGCTCGGACTGCCATCAAATCACAATACCTGGCTGAATTTATCGCCGAATTCACAGATGCCCTAGAAGCCCCCATAGAGTGGAATCTGTATTTGGATGGTTCTTCAAATAAAACGGGAAGTGGCGCAGGAATTATAATAGAAAGCAACCAGGGAACCCAAATTGAGCTCTCCCTCAAGTTCGGATTCCCGACTTCAAATAACCAGGCAGAATACGAAGCATTGCTAGCTGGTCTAAAACTGGCTGAGGAGGTGGGAGCTCGAAAACTTAACATTTATAGTGATTCGCAAGTGGTCACATCACATATAGCAGGGAGCTACCAAGCCAAAGATCCCACCATGAAAAGATATTTGGATAAGACCAAGCAACAGCTCGAACGAATCGGGGAATACAAGATTTGCCACATACCCCGTGAGCAAAATGTTCGAGCTGACGCACTCTCAAAACTGGCCAGCACCAAACCAAGGGGCAAAAATAGAAGCCTCATCCAGGAAATGCTACAGAACCCATCAATCTCGGAAACGAAAAAAGTCCTAACCATAACAGGCCAGGACCAAGGATGGATGACCCCCATAATTAACTACCTCAAAATAGGAACACTCCCCGCAGAAGACAAGGAAGCAAAGAAGCTAAAAAGGGAGGCACAGTATTACACCATCATAAACAACATCCTATACAAAAGAGGGATCTCGGTACCATTACAAAAATGTGTGCCGACCTCCCACACCAGGGAAGTGTTAGAAGAGGTACACAGCGGCATCTGCGGCAATTATCTCGGAGCACGGGCTCTTGCCAAAAAGATACTTCGGGCAGGGTTTTACTGGCCAACTTTACAGAAAGAATCTACAGAATTCGTAAAGACATGTCCATCATGTTAGAAACATGCCAATTTCTACATGGCCCCGCCAGAAGAACTCATCAGCGTGACTGCCCCTTGGCCTTTTGCGAAATGGGGACTCGACCTTCTCGGCCCCTTTCCCCAGGGATCAGGGCAAGTTAAATTCCTCATAGTAGGGGTAGATTACTTTACAAAGTGGATCGAAGCAGAACCATTAGCCAATGCCACTGCCCAAAGAAGCCGAAAATTCTTATACAAAGACATTGTCACAAGATTTGGGGTCCCGTACTCAATAACCACAGACAATGGCACCCAATTCACAGATACGGGCTTCAGAAAATTAGTAGCCGATTTGAATACAAAGCACCAGTACACCTCTGTCGAACATCCCCAAGCTAATGGACAGGCCGAAGCCGCCAACAAAGTCATACTGGCAGGGCTAAAACAGAGATTGCAGGATGCGAAGGGAGCCTGGGCAGAGGAACTCCCACAAGTCCTATGGGCATATCGAACAACGCCATATTCCACCACAAAGGAATCCCCATTCCGGCTAACATACGGAACGGAGGCAATGATTCCAATAGAAATTGAGGAAGGATCGCATAGGGCAGTCCATTATAATGAGGGAGCAAACTCCCAACTCCAAAGGGAAGAACTCGACCTACTACCTGAGGTTCAGGAAAGAGCTCGGATCAGAGAAGAAGCGCTAAAACGCCGAATGGCTTCTAGATATAACCAAAGGGTAGTACTAAGAAGTTTCGCTGAAAATGACCTCATCTTAATCCGAAACGACATCGGAACAACACGACCCGGAGAGGGAAAGCTGGCAGCCAATTGGAAAGGACCATACCGAGTCATAGAAGTACTCGGGAAGGGCTACTACAGAGTGTCCGAACTCGACGGACGGGAGCTTCCAAGGTCATGGCATGCCTACAACCTAAGAAGGTACTACAGTTAGAAAAGGTAAAGGATCTCATCAGTGGATGTGCTCTTTTTCCTGAAAAAGTATTTTTAATGAGGCACCAGGTTGAGACATACCCAATGTAAGAGGATGAGAAAATTCCCATATGTATATATTTGCATTTTTCTTTGAATAAAATTTATCTAGGCATTCTACAAAGATTTCAAGACGCATTAATCTGAAGTATTCATCGTCCGATTATAAAGCTACAGGTCGGCAGAAAGTGAAAAACAATTTCACTGTACGACCACGATAAAGATGAGTCGTCCGATAAAGGTGAAAACGCGATTCACCCAAAGGACGAGCTAAAGATGCCAACCACTTTCTACAAATCGGCAAAGATGAACACAGAATAATGTAAGAAGTTATAGAAAGCAATCTAAAAAAGAACCTGACGAGGTCTTACGGATAGCTAATAAAATAACTTAAAGACTGGCCGGCGTTCGGAAGTCGGACCAAGTCAACCCAAGTTATAAGTAAACCCTGGAAAGAGGTCTGGCCAACCCTATTAAAGAGGATTACTTTAACTTAGAAGGGCTCGACCTAGCAAAGTCAACCCAAGATGAAAAAGTTATAAAAGTAATCCGTGAAAGAGACCTAACCAAGGTCCAAAAAAGAGGATTACGAAATAACTTAGAAGAGATCGACCTAACGAAGTCGACCACCTACAAAAGACAAGAAGTAATCCCTGAAAGAGACCTAACAAAGGTCTAAGAAAGAGGATTACGAAACAGCTTAGAAGAAGTCGACCCAACGAGGTCGATCCACTACAAAAATCCAAGCAATCCCTGAAAGAGACCTCACGAAGGTCCGAGAAAGAGGATTACGAAAAAGAGTCTATCAGGGGACCAACGCAAAGAAGTCGGTCACAAGGCAGTAAAGAACACACGCAGAGCAAGAAAACCAAATTATATAAAGTTATAAAGGCCTTGAAGGGCCACTAACACTGACTACCCAAAGGGTAGCAAGCTACTTGTCCGTTTTTTAAATAAAAAGTTGCTAGGAAAGCAACTAAAAAGTTAACATCTTAATAAAGTTCCAAAAAATGCCAACAAGCCGAGCCAACTACAATCAACAAACATCAGAAGTTTTCTCGACAGCATCATGAGCTTTCTTGGCGATATCAGGACCAAGAGAAGGAGGGCGAGTTTGAAGCGGCACCGTATCAACAGTCCCATCCTCCCGATTTAGGATCTGGCAATCCAGGTCAGGTACAACAGGAGGAGTGGAAGAAGTCGGCACTTTAGTGGAAGACACAAGGGGAGGAACAACTTCATCATCATCACCCTCATCATCAGGGACAATCTTGCCGTCTCTGACAACATTATCCAAGCTAAAAAGGGTAAAATCGGCCTCGGGAGCAATAATTCGGACTTGCTCTTTCAAGTTCTCGTAAGCAGCAGTTACGCTGCCGACAAGATGACTTTGGAGCTCAGCAGAATCCTCCTGGGCATTGTCGAGTTCTTCCCTCAGGCGCCTCCCCTCCCTATAGGAAGTCACACAGCTGTCCTTGTGCATCATGGCCGCATCCTCAGCCAACCTCAAGGAAGAAGCCAGCACCTCGGAACTCGCCTTCTCATTTTCGAAGTCCTTCTCCAACTTGACCACCTTCACCTCAAGCTCTTCCTTCAAACCCTTCATCCGGTCAAAATCTCGTTTCGCCTCCTCCATAAACACCTTGGTAGCGTAGAGAGGAAGATTCTGGGCAGTGCGATGAAGTGCAGCCGACATAAAGGCCATCCTCACATGATTCTAAGCCATAAACTCTAAACGATGAAGAATGGACACATCATCCATAGGAATGGTACCATATGGCCCAATTTGTTGATCTATAAACTCAATGGCGTTGAAATCAGGAGCATTGAGGTCGAAAGGCTCAGAAGTCTTTTGCTTTTTACTCGGAGGAGCGGCGGATGGAATCGCAGAAGAAGAAGGAGGATCCACCAAACGAACTCGAGGTACCGGGATCGCCTTCCTCACCCCGGGAGAGCTCGGCACGGCCGGCTTCTCGCGGGGCTGGGAGGACACCTCCCCAGCAGCCCGAGCAGCAACATTCCGGGCAGCAGTCACCTTCTGTGCCCTCTTAAAAGCTTTCATAGACTCATTATTCTTCATTGCCTCTGCAAATAAAATAGAAGTCAAGCTACAAATCAAACAAGTTGAAAATACAACTAGAAGCATCGTAAGACAAACAGCAAAGGAAACACAAGATACCCAGTTCAGATTGAAGAAGAGAAGGATTGGTTAGAAACTTCTTTGTGTCAAGATGGGGAGGCTGACCCCAACGCTCCTCTAAAACAGTCACAAAGGCTCGCTCAGCCTCATCCAACATGTCGCAAGAGTACCTGGAGACCCTAACATCCTTCTGCCACTCTAGGGGAAAGGCGGGCTCATCATTTTCATCCAAGAAAAAGGGCCGAGATCCTTCAACAGCTCGGACATTTAAAAAATAGTTTTTAAAATCCCGAAACGATTCGTCAAACATGGAGAAAACTTTCTTTCCTTGGGTAGAACGGAAGGAGACCCAAGCTGACTTCTTTTTTACCACACCAGGCTTAGTCAGGATAAACAAGTAGAAAAAGAGAGATTGGGAAGCTAGAATACCAAAACTATCACACAATAATTGGAAGATTTTAAAAAAACCCCAGGAGTTGGGGTGAAGTTGAGAAAGGGCAACATTACAAGACCATAACAAGTCGATTTCAAATGGAGTAAAGGGAAGAGTAATCCCGAGTTGACCAAAATAAAATCATAAGCATAAAAGAAAGGGCGATTGTCAATAACTCGAGTCGAGAAACAGACTCTCTCATCAGAGGAAGGAGGAACAAGCTCATAATTCTTCTCTTCACCAGAGTTACTACAGACGCTGTGAAACTGCCTAAGCTGAGAACAAAACTCAGAGTCAACCAGTGAGACACACATGAGAACCATGGACTCCACCCAATCGGCCATACCCGCAGGGACCTGGGAAGGCGTCGCTACGACGTTATTTCGGGAAGACATGAGGTCAACTAAGATCCTACAAAAGAAAAGAAGAGCGGATTACTCAAAAACATCTCGGGCACGGGTCAAAACATCTCGACGGGCGGATAAACAAAAGGAAAACCCCAAGACTCAAGCCAAAAGTCCTGGGGCATCCTTTGGAGGCAATAACAAAGCAAGATTCCTAGGAAAAACCTACACCCCAGTATCTCTCAAAACAAGGAAAGAAGACCCAAAGCAGCAAGCATTTCGTCCATCAAGTTAAAAAAATGCAAAGTCATCAAAGTAACTATCTTTCTACAGTCTACCAGCGAAAGCACTGTCAAACGTCAACAATGCCAAACAGAAAATCACCAAAGGCACAACCTTTCTTAGAATTAGGTGAAAACCACCATCGAAAGCACAAAACAGGAAAGGCGATAGCATGCGAAAAACCCTAAAAAGCATTAAGCAAAGGCAATCATGCAGAAAATGAAGAAATCCCAAAGCATGCAACAAAGTCAAGCATGATAAAAACAGAAAGATCCAAACTTTCTCCAAAAAGAAGATCAAAAACTCCATCGCAAAGTCAAAAACAACGAGGAAAATATGAAATGGGACTAGCCTGGAGACAAAAGAAGCTTCGAGGAAAAGTGGAAGTGCAGGGATAGAGGCTGCCCAGAAAAATGCCAAATGACGCCGCAAACACAAGAAAGCAGAAGCGTAAGCGAAAGACAGAGAGCAGATGAGAGAAACGGAAAACGAGAGAGTAAAGGGAGAAGTTACAAAGAAGAAATGAAGAAAAGAAACCGTTTTTGATCGCGAAATTCAAAAAGCCAAGAGAGAATGAAGGGCAAAATTAATATCAATTAAATGCGGATATTAAAACCGCTTGCATTCCTAAAAAAGTGCTAATACAAAAGCGCGCGCTTCTAGAGGGAAACGTTCTACATTCAAAAAAGACCCTACAAAGAAAGGAATCGACAAATGCTTGAGTTCGACTTTAAGAAGGACCGAAGTCAAGGACTCGACCTCAAAGAGAAGATCGAGCTCAAGCAGGGGCACTGTTCATACCCTAGGTCGAGCTGTCCGACCTAGGATGATTCGAGGTAAAGCGACCAACCTCTTTAGGACAGACTATCCGACCTCGTCTCAAAGAGCTCAGCCAAATCAACAAGAGAGCCCAGTAAAAGGCCCAAATAGAGGAACACGACCCAAATCGTAAGGCGGCCTAAGGCTATAGAGATAAGGGCGGTTCCAATAAAGATACGCTGACCTCAACTCTAAAGATAAAGATAAGATAAGATAACTAACTTATCTTACCCAACGAAGGTCACATCTCAACACTATAAATACACTGGAGCACCCAGGTATAACTCATACTCTGATTCTACATAAAACCTGTTTAATACCGATGCTAACTTAAGCATCGGAGTCTCTTGCAGGTACCCCCCACCCTCCGGTGGCAAAGGATCAGAAGTGCAACTAGTCCAACAAGTCAGACACAACAGCTCCAGCCGCCACCAGCCAGCCGGACACGTCATCTCCGACCAGTACAGAAGATCTCGTCCGAGATCGACCTACAGTTTCAGGTAACCCTCGGAACAAAAAATATTTACAATAACCAATAATAAGGCACACGTTAGTAGTTCCCCGGCAACGACGCCATTTTGACGTTAGGATTTTTGCCAGTAAAGAATTTCATAAAAACATTCGCGTTGTAGATATAGTCTCTAAACCGACAGAAATCCATTCGTACAAATGTTTTCGTTGTCACAAGTAATAAACCCCTTAAAATTGATAACCGAGTATTTAAACCTCAGGTCGTCTTCTCAAGGAACTGCAGGGAAGTATGTTCTTATTATTGGTTATGGAGATTGTAAATTGGGGTTTCATGAATGAGGAACAAGTAACTTAATAGCAGGTAAATTAAATAGCAATTAAAATAAATAAATAACTACAAAGCAAACTTTTGGCAAGGTATGAGAAATTGGAAGTCCAGACTTAGTTATTCTTATCAACAACAATGAAAGTTGAATCTTAATTCCACTTAGTCAACCTTTACTAAAGTAAAGGACAGTCAAGGGACTAATTAGTTTGATCTTCGAGTCCTATTTATTTCCTAAGAAAAGGTTGGGATTATTGAATCTCAGTTCAATTAGCAAAGATAACAGTTATCAATTATGTTGAGATAAGACAACTCCTGAGTTACTGCTTTCTTAACCAAGACTACCAAAAGAGGAAAAAGTAAATTTGCTGGAATAAAAATGCCTTCAGATGTAAAGCAACAATAACATAAATTAAAGAAAGCAATCATGAATTGAAATACCTCAAATAACATTAATAAGGGAAATTATAATCTAACATAAAGAATTCATAAACTAAATTGGAAGAATAAATAAAAATAAAGAACCTGGGATTGAGAGTTACTCCTAAAACTAAGAGAAGTCCTAAATCCTACGAGAGAGAGAGGAGAGAACCTATCTCAAAAGTAGATTTAAAACATGAGAAGTAACTAAATTCGCGAACTCCCTCTGAATGGATGCGTTCCCACACTTTATAACCTCTGGTCTATGCCTTTTGGACTTGGATTTGGGCCAAAAAGGAATTCAGAAATCGCTGGAAACGTTTTCTGCAACTTCTGGTGCGTGGCCTCTGTCACGCGTCCGCGTGGGTCACGCAGTCGCATCATTCGGAGCTTTCCTTGTCACGCGATCGCGTCAGTCATGCGACCGCGTCATATATGTTTTGCTTAAGGCGCGCAGTCGCGTCAGTCATGCGACCACGTCGCTGTTGATTCGCGCTTGGCGTGCGTCCGCGTCGCCCATGCGATCGCGTGGATGCCAGTTTCTTCAGAAACTCCGTTTTGTGCTTTCCTCTCATTTTTGTATGTTTCCTTTTTTCCATCCTTTAAGTCATTCCTGCCTTAGAAGATCTGAAACTACTCAACACACTAATCACGGCATCGAATGGAAATAAAGGTAATTAAAATAATTAATTTTAAACCATAGAAAGCATGTTTTTCACGTACATCACATAATAAGGAAGGGAAAGTAAAACCATGCAATTAATATGAATAAGTGGGTGAAGGATTGAATAAATCATTCAAATTAAGCACAAAATATATCATAAAATATGGGTTTATCACCTGCTGCTAAAGTGTCGACGTCTATAGTTCCTCCTGCTGGGATTGCTCGTCCAGAATTGGATCCTGATTGTCAAATTCTGAATAGGGACGACGGTACGGTGGATGCAGTGCCGCTCCAAGCTTGCCCTCCTTCACCCCAGACTGATGCTACCGAGAAGGCTCCTGATCTTAGCTGATTTTTCTTGGATGTTTGTGTAGATAGCCCGACTTGTGGGCTTTTTTAAACTCGTTATTCTGTAATTTGAATATTTTGCTGACTATTGATACTCCTTCTGGTTGCTTGTTTAGCAACTTTTTATTTTGAAAAAACAACAAGTAGCTTTCAAGCTTTGGGCCTGATCCTGAAGCTTGTTTATAATATTGCATTTTATATCATGCTTGTTTGCACTTGTCTTGGCACCTTTCTGGGTTTTGAGAATGCTGAAGCCTTGCTGCTCGGCCTCTTTGGATTGCTTTGTACTTATTGCTTATAGCTTGGATCCTTTGTGGATGTGTGGATCCAACTCGTGTTTCGGTTTTCTGGCTCTTACTTGTATTTATTTCTGGCCATCCATAACCGATTTCTTTACGTTGGTCCTCTTTCCAGTTATTTTTGTAGTCCTCTTTTTTGGACCTTTGTCAGGTCTCTTTCAGGGACTACTTTTATAACTTGTCTGTTGTAGGAGACCGACTTCTTTGCGTCGTCCTTTTCTAAGTTATTTTTGTAATCCTCTTTTTTGGACCATTGTCAGGTCTCTTTCAGGGACTATTTTTATAACTTGTTTGTTGTAGGAGACCGACTTCTTTGCGTCGTCCTTTTCTAAGTTATTTTTGTAATCCTCTTTTTTCGACCTTTGTCAGGTCTCTTTCAAGGACTACTTTTATAACTTGTTTGTTGTAGGAGACCGACTTCTTTATGTCGATTTCTTCTAAGTTATTTTGTAATCCTCCTTCTTGGACCTTTGTCAGGTCTCTTTCAGGGATTACTTTTTATAACTTGTTTGTTGTAGTAGACCGACTTCTTTTTGTCGATCTCTTCTAAGTTATTTTGTAATCCTCTTTCTTGGACCTTTGTCAGGTCTCTTTCAGGGATTAATTTTTATAACTTGTTTTTCGTAGGAGACCGACTTCGTCATGTCGATCTCTTCTAAGTTATAGCAATTCCTCATTTATAGGGTTGGCCAGACCTCTTTCCAGGGATTTGCTGATAACTTGGGTTAACTTGGTCCGACTTTTTAACGTCGGCCAGTCTTTAAGTTATTATTTAGCAATCCATAAGACCTCCTCAGGTTCTTTTTCCGGATAACTTTTGATAACTTCTTGCATTATTCTATGTTCATCTTGCCGATTGTAGAAGGTGGTTTCTATCTTTGTTTGGTCGACCTTTAGATGAATCGCGTTTTCATCTCTATTGGTCTTTATCGTGATCGTGCAGTGAATCTGTTTTTCACTTTTCTGCCGATCTGTTGCTTTATAATCGAACGATGAATGCTTCAGATTAATGCATCTTGAAAATTTGTAGAATATCTAAAATATGTTTTATTTAAAAGAAAGTGCAAATATATACATGTGGGAGTTTTTTCATCCCTTTAAGTCGGATAATTTCTGAATCTCAACTTGATGCCTCATTAAAAAACCTTTTCAGGAAAAAGAGTGCATCCTATGATGAGATCTTTTACCATCTCTAGCTATAGTACCTTCTTAGGTTGCAGGCGTGCCATGATCTGGGAGGCTCTCGTCCCTCGAGTTCGGAGAGTCTGTAGTAGCCCTTCCCAGGTAATTCTATGACTCGGTAGGGTCCTTTCCAGTTTGCTGCCAGCTTTCCTTCTCCGGGTCGAGTTGTTCCAATATCATTTCGGATTAGGATGAGAACATTCTCAGCGAAACCTCTCGGCACTACCTTTTGATTATATCTGGAAGCCATTCGACGTTTTAGTGCTTCTTCCCTGATCCGAGCTTTTTCTTTGATTTTAGGAAGTAGGTCGAGCTATTCCCTTTGAAGTTGGGAGTTGGCTTCCTCATTGTAATGAACCACTCTAGGCGACCTTTCCTCGACCTCTATTGGGATCATTGCCTCCACTCCGTATGCTAGTCGAAATGGTGATTCCTTTGTGGTGGAATGTGGCGTTGTTCGATATGCCCATAGGACTTGTGGAAGGTCTTCGGCCCAGGCTCTCTTTGCATCTTGCAGTCTCCGTTTCAGCCCAGCCAATATGACTTTGTTGGCCACTTCGGCTTGTCCATTGGCTTGGGGATGTTCAACGGAGGTGAACTGGTGTTTTATGTTTAAGTCGGCTACTAACTTTCTGAAGCCCACGTCTGTGAATTGGGTGCCTTTGTCTGTAGTGATAGAGTATGGAACCCCAAACCTTGTGAAAATATTCCTATATAGGAATTTCTGGCTCTTTTGAGCAGTGGCGTTGGCTAGGGGCTCTGCCTCGATCCACTTTGTGAAATAGTCTACCCCGACTATGAGGAATTTAACTTGTCTCGATCCCTGGGGAAAGGGTCCGAGAAGATCGAGTCCCTATTTTGCAAATGGCCAAGGCGATGTTACGCTGATGAGCTCTTCTGGCGGGGCGATGTGAAAGTTGGCATGTCCTTACAAACTCTGTAGCTTCCTTTTGTAGAGTTGGCCAATAAAATCCCGCCCGGAGTACTTTTTTGGTGAGAGCTTGTGCTCCGAGATGATTACCACAAATGCCACTGTGTACTTCCTCTAAAACTTCCCTTGTGTTGGAGGTCGGCACACATTTTAGTAGTGGTATTGAAATCCCTCTTTTATATAGGCTGTTGTTTATGACGATGTAGTACTGAGCCTCCCGTTTTAACCTCTTTGCCTCCTTCTCATTTGTGGGGAGTGTTTCTGTTTTGAGGTAATTAATTATGGGGGTCATCCATCCTTGATCCTGACTTGTTATGGCTAGGACTTTTTCCTCTTCCGAGATTGATGGATTCTGCAGCATTTCCTGGATGAGGATTCTATTGTTGCCCCCTGGTTTGGTGCTGGCTAGTTTTGAGAGTGCATCAGCTCAGGCATTTTGTTCGCGGGGTATGTGGCAGATCTTTTATTCCCCGAGTTATCTAAGCTGTTCCTTGTTTTTATCCAAATACTTTTTCATGGTGGGATCTTTGGCTTGGTAGCTCCCTGTTATTTGTGAGGTGACTACTTGTTATTTTTAAGCTCCAACCTCCTTAGCCAGCTTCAAACCAGCAAGTAACGCTTCATATTCCGCCTGGTTGTTTGAGGCCGGGAACCCAAATTTGAGGGAAAGCTCAACTTGGATTTCTTGGTTGCTTTCTATTATCACACCTGCGCCGCTTCCAGTCTTATTTGAAGACCCATCCACGTAGAGATTCCAATCTGTGGGGGTTTCCAGGGTATCTGTGAATTCTGCAATGAAGTCGACTGAGTATTGTGATTTGATGGCTGTCCGAGCTTTATATTGGAGGTCAAACTCGGATAACTCGACTGCCCATTGTAAAATTCTACCTGCCAGATCTGTTTTCTGCAGTATCCCTTTTATGGGCTGGTCGGTCCGAACCTTAATGGTGTGAGCCTGGAAGTACGGGCGAAGTCGTCGAGATGTCAGTATGAGAGTGTAGGGGAATTTTTCTATTTTTTGGTAGTTCAGCTCGGATCCCTGCAGCGCTTTACTAATGAAGTATACAGGTTTTTGCCTTTTGTCGTCCTCTCGAACCAGTGCTGAGGCTACTGCCTGACTTCCTACCGCAAGGTATAATACGAGTGGTTCTTCCTCTTGTGGTCGAGTTAGGATAGGTGGTCGTCCCAGGAAATTTTTGAAATCCTGGAAGGCTTGCTCGCATTCCATTTTCCATTCAAACTTCTTTCCTTTCCTTGAAGTGGCATAGAAGGGGAGAGATCTTATCACTGATCCCGCTAAGAATCTGGATAAGGCTGCTAATCTCCTGTTGAGTTGTTGTACCTCTCTGACACAAGTTGGGCTCTTCATGTTGAGTATGGCCTGGCATTTGTCCGGATTTGCTTCAATTCCTCTTTGTGTCAGCATAAACCTAAGAATTTGCCCGCTTCTACTGCAAAGGTGCATCTTACGGGATTGAGTCGCATGTCATGCTTCCTTATAGTGTCGAACACTTGAGCCAGGTCAGACAGTAATGTCTCTTCACTTTGTGTCTTTATTAACATGTCGTCCACGTAGACTTCCATGATTTTTCTGATATGATCTGAAAAGACTTTATTCATTAGCCTTTGATACGTAGCTCCCGCATTTTTGAGACCGAAAGGCATCACAATGTAGCAGTAATTTGCTTTTGGCGTTAAAAACGAGGTTTTTTCTTGATATGGTGGATACATGGGGATTTTGTTGTATCCGGAATATGCATCCATAAACGAGAGGTATCTATATCTGGATGAAGCATCTACCAGAGCATCGATACTTGGGAGTGGGTAAGGATCTTTTGGGTAGGCTTTGTTGAGATCGGTGTAGTCGGTGAACATTCACCATTTCCCATTTGATTTTTTCACCAAGACGACGTTAGCTAGCCATAGTGGGTACTTGACTTCTCTTATGAATCCTACCTCCAGTAGTGCTTGTACCTGTTCTTCCACAGCTTGGGATCGTTCTGGCCCAAGTTTTTTTCGTCACTACTGTACCGGCCAAGATCCTGGATAGACCGCCAACTTGTGACTCATTAGCTTGGGGTCTATGCCTGGCATGTCTGCAGCTTTCCATGTGAAGAGATCGACATTATCTCGTAAGAACTGTACTAGTAATTCTTTTACGTCTCCCTTCAGGATCGTGCCAATATTAGTTGTTTTGTCCGAGGTATCTCCGATCTGAACTTTCTCTATTTCTCCTTCGGGCTGTGGACAGAGTTCTTCTCGTCTCTGAACTCCACCAAGCTCAATTGTATGGAACTCTTCTCCTCTGCCTCTGAGGTTTAGACTTTCGTTATAATAGCGGCGTGCCATCTTTTGATCTGCTTTTATTGTAGCTATCCCTTCTGTAGTTGGAAATTTCATGCATAGATGTGGAGTTGAGACTATTGCGCCGAGTTGATTTAGTGTTGTCCGACCTATTAGGGCATTGTAGGCTGAACTTACGTCGACCACGATGTAGTCTATCTTGAGTGTTCTGGATTGGTTCCCTTTTTCCGAAGGTTGTATGTAGTGACACGTATCCCAGCGGTTGTACTGGGGTATCTCCTAGTCCGAACAGGCTGTTAGGGTATGCTCTAAGCTCCTTTTCTTCTAAGCCGAGCTTGTCGAAGGCAGTTTTGAATAAGATGTCGGCGGAGCTCTCTTGGTCTATTAATGTGCGATGGAGATTGGCGTTTTCCAGTATGATGGTGATGACCATGGGGTCGTTGTGTCCTGAGATGATACCGGATGCATCTTCTTTGGTGAATGTGATTGCAGGGATGTCGGGAGCTTCCTCCTTTCCTTCAACATGATATACTTCTTTGAGATATCTTTTGCGGGATGATTTGGAGATTCCTCCTCCTACAAATCCTTCGTGTATCATACGGACATGTCTTTCTGGCGTACGAGGTGATCGCTCGACTCGTCCGACATCTTCATCCCTTCTTCTTTTTCTTTGATCAACATCTCGGGTGGCCAGAAACCGATCTAGTTTTCCTTCTCTTACTAATTTTTCTATGATGTTTTTTAAGTCGAAGCATTTGTTGGTGGAATGCCCTCGGACTCGGTGATATTCACAGTATTCGTTCTGATTTCCTCCTCCTCTTTTGCCTTTGAGTGGTCGAGCTGCGGGTATCTTTTCCGTATGGCAGACTTCTTTGTAGACATCTGAAAGAACTGAAAGATTGATGGTTTAGAAGTTATAGTAAACTCTTGTTGTAAGTATAGTTACTAAACCAAGCAATCAACCTTTCTTACAAACGTTTTGGTTGTCACAAGTAACAAACCCCTTAAAAATTGATAACCGAAGTATTCAAACCTCGGGTCGTCTTCTCAAGGAACTGCAGGAAAGTATGTTTTTGTTATTGGTTATGGAGATTGTAAATCGAAGTTTTGAAGATAAGGAACAAGTAATTTAAATTGCAATTAAAATAAGTAAATGACTGTAAAATAAACTTTTGGCAAGGTATGAGAAATTAGAAGTCCTATCCTAGTTATCCTTATCAATGATGATGAAAATTGAACCTTAATTCCACTTAGTTAACCTTTGCTAGAGCAAGGGAAAGTCAAGTGACTAATTAGTTAGATCCTTAAATCCTAGTTAATCCCTAAGGAAAGATTGGGATTATTAAAGTTCAATTCAATTAGCAAAGATAACGATTATCAATCATGTTTGAGTTTGATAACTCCTGAGTTACTGATTTCTCAACCAAGACCAAAAAGGGAAAAAGTAAATCTACCGGAATAAAAATGTCTTCAGATTGGAAGCAACAGTAATGTAAATAAAGGAGAGCAGTAATAAACTGAAATACCTCAAATAACATTAATTCAAAAGAGTAATCTGTAACATAGAAGAATACATAAATTAAATTGAAAAGATAAATAAAAAGGAATGTTGAACCTGATAGAAAGAGATAATCCTGAAAGCGATTAAAATCCTAAATTTAAATCCTAAAAGAGAGAGGAGAGAGAACCTCTCCCTCCAAACTACATCTAAATCATGAATAGTAACTAATTGGAGACTCCCCTCTGAATGGATGCATTTCCCCACTTCATAACCTCTGATTTGTGCCTTATGGACTTGGATTTGGGCCAAAGAGGGCTTCAGAAATTGCTGGGAGCATTTTCTGTAATTTCTGGTGCGTGGCCTCTGTCACGCGGTCGCGTGGGTCACGCGGTCGCGTCAATTGGAGTTTTCCTTGTCGCGCGGTCGCGTCAGTCATGCGTCCGCATCATATGCGTTTCGCTTAACGTGCACGATCGCGTCAAGCACGCGGTCGCGTTGCTGTTAATTCGTGCTGGCATGCGGCCGCGTCGTCCATGCGATCGCGTCGCTGCCTGTTTCTTCAAAAACTCCGTTTTATGCTTTCCTTCCAATTTTTTATGTTTCCTTTCCATCCTTTAAGTCATTCCTACCTTAGAAGATCTGAAATTACTCAACACACGAATCACGACATCGAATGGTAATAAAGGGAAATTAAAATAATTACTTTTAAAGCATAGGAAACATGTTTTTCACATACATCACATAATAAGGAAGGGAAAGTAAAACCATGCAATTAATATGAATAAGTGGGTGAAGGATTGAATAAATCACTCAATTTGAGCACAAAATATATCATAAAGTATGGGTTTATCTACCTCCCCATACTTAAACAATAGCATTCCCTCATGCTAAATCCAAGATAAGGAGTAAGGTAAGGTTGAAGTGGTGGAATCTCATGCAATGCAATCTATTCTAAATGCAACTACCTAAATGCATCATGCCATTCTAATTATTTTTATTTACTTGTATATAAAGCTCACATGTAGTTGAATTAATTCACATTTCTCAAGGAATCATATTTATAACCAGACCTTAGATAATGATAAAGCACTTTTACAATTGAGATGGGAAAAAATATTTTATAAACTTGCAAGACGATTAACAATTCAAGCAGAGATATATGTTAATGAGCTATTGAACCCTCATTGGATTTTGCGTTTACTCTCTAGTCACTCAGTGTTTATTGGGTTAATCACTCTATTCTTCTTTTTATCCTTACTTTCTATAACTTTGTTCTTCATCTAACTAATCAACAATTATAGAACATAGGCATACAAAAGTCATGAGGTCCTTAATTAAGGCTGTAATGGGCCAAGGTAAAGGTAAGGATATATGTATAAGGCTAAATGAGCTAATTGAGCGAATCCTTGATTAGTCTAAGATCTCACCTAACATACATACTTTGTAAAGTAAAGCTTCTTTACCTATTTTACCCATATTTTCCCACTTTTGATGTTACATGCTCATGCATTAGTTTTAATTTTGTCCCATGTGCATTGCTTTATTTTGCAATTGGGGAATTCTTTTGTATCCCCTTTATTCAAATACTGAAAAATAAATATTTTTTTTTTATGTGCATGGTAATTCAATTATTTTGATTTCACATGAGCAGTCTTCCCAAAAAAATTTTTATTTTGAATTATTTTATTCTTTTCAACTTTCTACCCTTTGTTTTTATCATCCATGTTCCCAATAGGTTTTCCACACTTAAACAATTGCACAATTTCTATCTTAAGCTAACCAAGGATTCAACTTGGGATTTTTATTTTATTTTTCTGCTTAAGGCTAGTAATGTGGTTTGTATAATAAGAGGGGATTTAAAGGCTCAAGGGGGCTAACAAGGGTGATGTAAAAGGTAGGCTAATTTGGGATAAGTGAGCTAAAATCAACAATGGCCTCAATCACTCTCCTGGTATGTATTTCTATTCTATAATCGGACATATAGATTAAAACAAAGTAAAGAACACCAGAATAAATAAGAAGGGTGGAACACACAGGAATAAAAATTATGGTTTGAATGTAACTATACAATCAAGCTCAAAACTCACAGGCTGTATGTTCTCTAACTCAGAAATCATATATCAGTTATATATGTCATGCAAGTAAAAATCAAGAGTTCTCATTATTCTCAATGTAAAATTTATTTTGAGTGGCTTTAAAGTTTGTGTTTCTCCTTTATGAAATGTTGTTAACTAACTAACATGGAATGCTATATATACAAGGTGTGGGTTGTTTCTATTATGTTCAAGTCTCTAGTTTACTTCCTTTTTATATTTTCAAATTAAACTAGGTTATCTTATGCTAAATAAAAGGGTAAACTATACTAATCAATCCACAATTTCTATAACTAATAAGTTAGAATTGCAACTAAACTAAATAGCTAAAATATGAACTAAGGTGCAACATGTAGAAATAGAGTCAAAATACATGAAAATAGCAATGTATAAGTACTAAGAAAATAAAAATAAAAATAAAAGAGAAAAATACGAAAAAAGTAGCAAAATAAAGTAAAAAGAGTCTGTAGTGGTTCACCAAAAAATACGCCAGAGATGGCAACCTCTCCACACTTAAAATGAAGCATCGTCCCTGATGCTCAATCAAGTAGGGTGTGAAGGGGTGTCATCACTGGAAGGGTGGGTAGCTAGAGTCTCTGCGGTGGTGGTCTGAGGGTCTGCCTGCTGCAGAGGAGGTGTTGACTGAATAGGAACCTCAGGGTCTGTAGCCTGAATCTGATGCGGGGCCTCCTGCTGTGATGCAGCCTGCTCTATGCCTGCCTGCTCAGCCTTTCTCTGGGGGTGGGTATCTGCCTCGTGATCATCCGCCTCCTCCTCATATGGCTCTGATGGTGTGTCAGGCTCGGAGGGGATATCGCCAGATCGTATCATCAGCTTCAGGTGCTCAAAGCGTCACTTGCTGCGACGCTTAGCTCTCTCATATCGGCACCGGTTGCGGAGCTCCATCTGGTCTATCTGTCGAAACAGGCGGTGCACTAGGTGATAAACCGGCTCTGAGGCAGGTGAAGGTGCAGTGGTGGTAGCAGGGGGGCGTGAAAGGGTAGGGTTTCGAGTGGTTGGGGGTTATTAAATTTGAATCCACGCGATCATGTGGGGCACGCGGTCGCGTGGCCGGGGTGAAATGGGGGTCGACGCGATCGCGTGGGTGGCGCGATCGCGTGGAATGGGTAAATTATGAATGACACGGTCGCGTGAGGCATGCGACCGTGTCGCTGGAAATTGTGCTAAACGCATAATTCCAGCGTCGTTTCAGCGCAACTCTCTGTTTCCTCTGGGGTGGTGGTGCAATCCATGCGACGCGATCGCGTCGCTCACGCTGTCGCGTGGGATTAGTTTTGTACAAGTGACGCGATCACATCAGGGACGCGACCGCGTGGGTCGTTTTGTGCAAAACGCACAATGGCCGCATAATTCCAGCCTAACTCTCTGGACGTTGGGATTTATGCCGATCTCCAGATCACGCGGCTGCGTGAATGACACGGACGCGTGGGTAGTGTTTTTCGTAAGTGACGCGATCGCATGGGTGATGCGGTCGCGTCGCGCACCCTTTTTTTTTTTAAACTGGTATGCAAGTATGCAGTATGCAATGCGAATGAATAATATTCAGGTTCGATTGAAAAAGGAAATAAAAATAAATAACACGAAATAAAGCTGAAAAAGAAACGACCAGACCATGGTGGGTTGTCTCCCACCTGGCACTTTTAGTTAAAGTCCTTAAGTTGGACATTGGATGAGCTTCCTGTTATGGTGGCTTGCGCTTAAATTCATCCAGAAATCTCCACCAACGTTTGGAATGCCAATAGCCTCCGGGGTCCCAAACTAGGCATGTGAAGCTTCTGAGCAGCTTCAAACATATTCTCAGGCTCCCGGGGTGACGAATGTCAGAATAGATTCCAGGATCCCAAACCTTGCTTTTAAATCCGGCTTCGTCTTGATCTATATTTTTCCGTCCGGGTGGTTTGGAAAGTAGATTTTCACCAAGGTGACCAAACATTTTCTGAGATCCATTCGATAGATCATGATGCCAATCCACACACTTCAAGTTGAAGCGTGAAACCTTATTGAACCTTGTGCACCAGCTCTGAGTACGAGCCATTTCCCTCTTACTCTTAAAGTCGCAGAGAGCTCTAAGCGGGCCATCTGTTTCAAGCAAACCATATTGAAGCGGAAAAGTAAAGATAAAGGTTAAGGATTGTACCCACTTGAAGCTTGTATTAGGTGGTAATGGCCTTGGGATAGGTGTTTCCAGTGGTTCTGTAAGTTTTACTCCCTTGTGCTCTTCTGTGAATTTCTTCACTTCCTTGCAGACTTCTTCAATTGCATCCATGTCCTAATCAAAGCCTTCTATATCTTCCTCATCACTTAAGTCATAAACGGGAGGTTGAGAGAAATCTACCTCCGCATCATCTTCGCATTCACTTGGGGAAGATTCTGTGATCTCAGAGAATTCACTTGCTGGTGCAAGTTCACTACTGGGAGAACATGACTTGAGATCATCATCATCAAGGAAACTTGCTTCTTGGATTATTCCGTCCAGTTCTTCATAAAAGACTTGCCTTGGGGGCTATGTACTATCCTCCTCAGCATCAATTGTAACGTCCTTGACAGAATTCTCCACAACTTCGGATTCCCATGGAGGCTCAGCGTCTCCTAGGTCTTCAACTAACTCTTCTTCTTGTGTAATGACAGCTTTCTCTACTTGTTCTAGTACGAAGTCATGCCCTGTTCTGTTCACTGGAGTTTCTAGTATCTTCTTCATGCTACGCTCATCATTAGATTGTCCATACGGAGTTGTGGGGGCTCCTTGAATGTTCGAACATCTAGAAGATAATTGACTTATTGCTTGCTCCAGTTGATAAAGGGTTGTTTGAAGTTGATTTACTGTTTCCTTGAGGCAAACCTCTGATTCTCGGGGTGCTGGATTTGGACATGATACATTGGGAAGTGGTGGTGTTTGGGAGTAATTGGATTGGAATCGGGGTAAATGAGGATCGTATGGTGGTGAATGGTGAAAAGAAGCTTGTGAGTGTGGTGGTTCGAAGTTATGTTGAGAGGATGGCCTATAAGCATAGGGTGGGACTTGTTGGTAACTACAAGGTTGTCCACCATGTGTATTTGCTTGGTATACATTGTAGAATGGTCTTTGTCCATGATATCTTGGAGGGTGTTATTGCCTAAAGGGTTGATCAGATCCTCTTGGCTCCATCCATCTTTGATTGCTCTGACCTTGATGCATGTTCCTGTTATAACTTTCACTCCTTTCAACAATATTAGAACCAAACTCGAAGCGAGAGGGGTGAGAATTCATAGTAGCTAAAGGAAATAAAAAGGGAAAATAAAGACAAATAAACAAGTAAAAGAAAAATATTTACAATAACCAATAATAAGGTACACAATTGCAGTTCCCTGGCAACGGCGCCATTTTGAAAGAACTGATGGATTGACGGTTTAGAAGTTATAGTAAACTCTCGTTGCAAGTATAGTTACTAACCCAAGCAATCAACCTTTCTTACAAACATTTTGGTTGTCACAAGTAACAAACCCCTTAAAAATTGATAACCGAAATATTCAAACCTCGGGTCGTCTTCTCAAGGAACTGTAGGGAAGTATGTTCTTATTATTGGTAATGGAGATTGTAAATCGGGGCTTTGAAGATAAGGAACAAGTAATTTAAATTGCAATTAAAATAAGTAAATGACTGTAAAATAAACTTTTGGCAAGGTATGAGAAATTAGAAGTCCTATCCTAGTTATCTTTATCAATGATGATGAAAATTGAACCTTAATTCCACTTAGTTAACCTTTGCTAGAGCAATGGAAAGTCAAGTGACTAATTAGTTAGATCCTTAAATCCTACTTAATCCCTAAGGAAAAATAGGGATTATTGAAGTTCAATTCAATTAGCAAATATAACGATTATCAATCATGTTTGAGTTTGATAACTCCTGAGTTACTGATTTCTTAACCAAGACCAAAAAGGAAAAAACTAAATCTACCGGAATAAAAATGTCTTCAGATTGGAAGCAACAGTAATGTAAATAAAGGAGAGCAATAATAAACTGAAATACCTCAAATAACATTAATTCAAAAGAGTAATCTGTAACATAGAAGAATACATAAATTAAATTGAAAAGATAAATAAAAAGGAATGTTGAACCTGATAGAAAGAGATAATCCTGAAAGCGATTAAAATCCTAAATTTAAATCCTAAAAGAGAGATGAGAGAGAACCTCTCCCTCCAAACTACATCTAAATCATGAATAGTAACTAATTGGAGACTCCCCTCTGAATGGATGCATTCCCCCACTTCATAACCTCTAATCTGTACCTTTTGGACTTGGATTTGGGCCAAAAAGGGCTACAGAAATTGCTGGGAGCGTTTTCTGTAATTTCTGGTGCGTAGCCTCTGTCACGCGGCCGCGTGGGTCATGCGGTCGCGTCAATTGGAGTTTTCCTTGTCGCGCGGTCACGTCAGTCATGTGTCCACGTCATATGCATTTCGCTTAAGGCGCGAGATCGCGTCAAGCACGCGGTCGCGTCGCTGTTAATTTGCGCTGGCATACGGTCGCGTCGTCCATGCGATCGCGTCGCTGCCTGATTTTTCAAAAACTCTGTTTTATGCTTTCCTTCCAATTTTGTATGTTTTCTTTCCATCCTTTAAGTCATTCCTGCCTTAGAAGATCTGAAATTACTCAACACACGAATCACGGCATCGAATGGTAATAAAGGGAAATTAAAATAATTACTCTTAAATCATAGGAAACATGTTTTTTACATACATCACATAATAAGGAAGGGAAAGTAAAACCATGCAATTAATATGAATAAGTGGGTGAAGGATTGAATAAATCACTCAATTTGAGCACAAAATATATCATAAAGTATGGGTTTATCAACATCTACCAAGGATACCCTAAGAGGAGTGTAATTATGATATTTTTTAATTTTCTCCCCTTGTCGATCTTCCTTCTTTTTGGATTCTTTATCTTTGTCTCAGTAGGAGAATCCGGATTTTGAGGTTTCTCCCAACCGAGAGTTTTCTTCCATGTTGATATATTTTTCTGCTCGCTCCTGCACCTCATCTAGAGATGTGGGATATTTCTTCGATATAGATTGGCTGAAAGGTCCCTCTCGTAGGCCATTGATGAGGCCCATGATGGCGGCCTCTCTTGGCAAGCCTTGTATGTCTAGGCATATTTTCTTGAATCTCTCCATGTAGTTGCGAAGACTTTCCCGATCTTCTTGCCTGATTCCTAGTAGACTGGGGTCGTGCTTGGCCTTGTCTCTTTGGATGGAGAATCTGGCCAGGAATTTTTTGGCTAGGTCGTTAAAGCTTGAGATGGACTTAGGAGGTAAGTTGTCTAACCATCTAATTGCTATCTTCGTGAGGGTCGTTGGAAAAGCTTTGCAGCGAACAGCGTCCGAGGCGTCGGTGAGGTACATTCTGCTTCTGAAGTTGTTGAGGTGATGGTTGGTTCTGTAGTGCCATCATACAGTCATATCCGGGAGTTTGAAGTCCTTAGGAATTTTAGTTTTCATGATGTCCCTAGTGAATGGATCTTGATCTTTGCGTGAATTGTCCTCAGGGGTGGTCCGGGTTGCCTTTGCTTTGAGATCGGCTTCGAGTTGTAGGATTTTATCTTCTAGCTCTCGACGTCGCCTTACCTCTCTTTGTAGATACTTGCCAACTTCTCATTGATGCTGGCTTTCTTTTTCAAGTTGCTTTAAACGATTTTGAAGTTCTTCTATTACTCCTGGATTTGATGAGTTTTTGTCTCCGTTAGATTCTGGAGTATCTTTTGGTGTAGCGACTGCGTTTTTGTGCGGCGTTCTGTCCTCTAGATCTGAATCGTGGTCGTTGTCATGGTCGTCCGCCATGGGGATGGGATGACTTCCAGTTTCCCCGGCAACGGCGCAAGTGTTCTGAGGGTTACCTAAAACTGTAGACCGATCTCGGATGAGATCTTCTGTACTGGTCGGAGATGACGTGTCCGGCTGGCTGGTGGCGGCCGGGGCTGTTGTGTCCGACTTGTTGGACTGGTTACACTTCTAATCCTTGGTCACCGGAAGGTGGGGGGTACCTACAAGAGACTCCGATGCTTAATTTAGCACGGCTATTAAGCAGGTTTTTAATAGAATCAGAGTATGAGTTATACCTGGGTGATCCACTGTATTTATAGTGGTTGTAGAGTGACCTTTCTAGATAAGATAAGTTAGTTATCTTATCTTATCTTTATCTTTGAGCTGAGGTCAGCTTATCTTCAAGGGAACCGCCCTTATCTCTATAGGCTTGGACGGCCTGTGGATTTGGGTCGTGTTCCTGTATTTGGGCCCTTTATTGGGCTTTCCTGTCGATTTGGCCGACCTCTTTGAGAAGAGGTCGGATAGCTTGACCTGAAGAGGTCGGTCGCTTTGTCACTGAATATCTCGGGTCGGATAGCTCGGCCCAGGATGTGAACAGTTCTTAAGCACACTCTTTTTTTGCTTTGGACCTCGACTTTAACCACTCACTCACTCAGTCTCAAGCTTTTCACTTGACACCTTCACGCCACAAGCACATGGTTAGGGACAGCTTGGTTTAGCCGCTTAGGCCAGGATTTTATTCCTTTGGGCCCTCCTATCCACTGATGCTCAAAGCCTTGGATCCTTTTTACCCTTGCCTTTTGATTTAAAGGGTTATTGGCTTTTTTCTCTTGCCTTTTGGTTTAAAGAGCTATTGGCTTTTTCTGCTTGCTTTTTTTTTCTTTCTCTCTTTTTTTTTCGCCCTTTTTTTTTCCACAAGCTTTTGTATTCACTGCTTTTTCTTGCTTCAAGAATCAATTTTATGATTTTTTAGATTATCAATAACATTTCTCCTTCTCGTCATTCTTTCAAGAGCCAACAAATTTAACATTCGTAAACAACAAATTCAAAAAATATCCACTGTTCAAGCATTCATTCAGAAAACAAAAAGTGTTGCCACCACATCAAAATAATTAAACTAAGCTTAAGGATGAATTCGAAATCATGTACTTCTTGTTCTTTTGTTTTTAGAAAATTTTTCATTTAAGAAAGGTGATGGATTCATAGGACATTCATAGCTTTAAGGCATAGACACTAGACACTAATAATCGTGTAATAAGACACAAACATAAATAAAAATAAAGCATAGAGAACGAAAACAGAAAAATTAATTAGACAAGGAGATTAAGGAACGGGTCCACCTTAGTGAGGGTGGTGTCTTCTTCCTCTTGAAGAACCAATGGTGTTCTTGAGCTCCTCTATGTCTCTTTCTTGCCTTTGTTGCTCCTCCCTCATAGCTCTGTGATCTGCTCTGATCTCATGGAGAATGATGGAGTGCTCTTGGTGCTCCATCCTTAGTTGTCCCATGTTGGAACTTAATTCCCCTATGGAGGTGTTGATTTGCTCCCAATAGTTTTGTGGACGAAAGTGCATCCCTTGAGGCATCTCAGGGATTTCATGATGAGGAATTTCCTCATGCTCTTGTTGAGGTCCATGAGTGGGCTCTCTTGTTTGCTCCATCCTTTTCTTAGTGATAGGCTTGTCCTCATCAATGAGGATGTCTCCCTCTATGTCAATTCCAACTGAATCGCAGAGGTGACAATTGAGGTGAGAAAAGGCTAACCTTGCCAAAGTGGAGGACTTGTCAGCCACCTTGTAGAGTTCTTGAGGTATAATCTCATGAACTTCCACTTCCTCCCCAATCATGATACTATGGATCATGATGGCCCGATCCACAGTTACTTCGGATTGGTTGCTAGTAGGAATGATAAAGCGTTGGATGAACTCCAACCATCCTCTAGCTACAGGCTTAAGGTTCGGTCTTCTCAATTGAACCGGCTTGCCTCTTGAGTCAACTTTCCATTGAGCTCCTTCCACACATATGTCCATGAGGAGTTGGTCCAACTTTTTATCAAAGTTGACCCTTCTAGTGTAGGGGCATGCGTTTTCTTGCATCATTGGCAAGGTGAACGCCAACCTTACATTTTCCGAACTGAAACCTAAATATTTCCCCTGTAACAACCCTAATTTTCGAGCATGCGAGATCTTTTCCGAAGGCACGGAATCCTCCGGAAGATCAGTAAAGGGACAACCTCTGATATATCATCAAGTATCTCAATCTTCATTGTCATTATGTCATCTTTAAGATAGATCCCTTTCTGAGGCACGCTCGATAATGTAGTCACGAAAAACCCAGTTTTTGAACCGTATCGGTAAAGAGTTTTGATTCTGATTTTCGTAAATAGTCTCAGTTTGACGAAATGGAATCGATTCATGAGAGAAGAGAGATAATAGGATAATATTATCATTATATAAGTATTAGAAGCTTCTTGAATGATATTATAAGGTTACCTGGTCTGTTTTAGTTAAAAACAGGAAATCGGTTTAACCGGGTTCACAGTTTACTAGTGTAGCTTAGCACCAGCACTCTCTGATGACTTTAGCAATGCTAAGGCCTCATTATACATGTTTTATTCTCATATTAAATATGTTACCAGTGTCATTTACGCTAGTAGCTCAGAAAAGAATATTTAGAGATATTTTTACGTGTGTTCCGACACACCTAGTTTTAGTAGTTATACACCTGAGATATTTTAATATTATTTTAATCCACCTTCAAGCCAACCAATCGAAACTCACCCTACACCCCCAAGACACTCCAAGGCTGTCTCATTTCTTCATTTTGGCCGAAAATAACAAGAGAGAAAAGAGAGAAACTTTCATGAACACTTAATCTTCAAAGCTTGATTTCTTCTGAACTAAAACTCAAATCAAAATTCTGATTTCACCAAAATGATCCTCTCTTCTTCCTCTACATAATATAACATATCAAGGCTGGAAATAAGGTGAGATGGATGTCTCCCTCCCTCTTTAATTTGGTTTTCAAGGAAAACCATGCAAAACATGTGTTTTCTTGATGTTTTTCCTTAGGAATCATGCTTAACTTGACTTGAGGGCCAAGAAACGTGAATTTACAGCAAGTCTGATGCCAGGGCATCTTGGCCAGTTTTACTGACCTTTTCTTTACTATTTTTAGGTTAGTTTCATGTATTTCCTTAGGAAATAAGCTAGTTTTGGGTAGATATTCACTTACACCTTGATTCAAGCATACATTGTGCATTTCACATTATTTTATGAGGATTTTGCATAAGTTTAGTGACAAATTGTATGTTGCATTGCCCATGACTTGGACTAGAACTTTGATGCACTCTATTGCTTGATTTCAGGACCAAAGGAAGCAAGGAAAGGGAGGAAACTTGCAAGATTAATGAGAAAAGTGATTGCCAATGACACTCTCAAAGCCATCATTGCCCACGTTAAGAGTCACGTTAACTAAGTTAACGTGAACTCTACTGGTTAACGTGGGAGATAACGTAAGAAGTGAGAGTTGTCGACAACGTTAGTGACACTCAACATTGTCACTAACGTTGGAAGCAACCACACAACCCCCCAAGGAGCCACGTTAACTTCCACGTTAACTTAGTTAACGTGGAAGCTAACGATGAGGAATGAATGATGAGCCAACGTTCGTGACACTCAACATTGTCACTAACGTTCCAGTGTGCCCCTTTTTGCTTCACGTTAGAGTCCACGTTAACTAGGTTAACGTGGCTTCTAACGTGGCCTTGCCAGCCTTCGAGAACGTTAGTGACACTCAACATTGTCACTAACGGTGGGATGGCTAAGAATGGCCACGTTAGAAGCCACGTTAACCTAGTTAACGTGGGCTTTAACGTGAAGCAAAAAGGGGCACACTAGAACGTTAGTGATAATGTTGAGTGTCACTAACGTTCTCGAAGGTTGGCAAGGCCACGTTAACCTAGTTAACGTGGGATCTAACGTGAGGCAAGGGGGTACATTGGAACGTTAGTGAAAATGTTAAGTGTCACTAACGTTCCCGAACTTATACTTTCACTAAATGATTAACACCCCTTACGCCCTGAGCTAAAGTGTCTGCCCACTTAACACTTTCTCTCTGCAAGTAAAGCCAAGCCCAAATGATGAAAAGAACTGCTTCAAACTCAAGATCCAAAGGCCCAAGACTCGAAGAGCAAACTAGAAGCTGAGAAGAGTAGTATATATAGGAGTAGCTTTGAATTGTAAAAGGGAGTTTGAGGAGGCTGGAAGAGGAGAACTACTCTCTGTATTTTACTTTCTCTGCATTTTCTAGTTTTATGATGTATTCTCCATCTTTGTTTTCATTTTCTATAGCTATGAACAACTAAACCCCTTTCATTGGGTTAGGGAGCTCTGTTGTAATTTGATGGATCAATACTAATTTTCATTATTCTTCTTCTATCTTTTCTCTTGATTTTACTTGAAAGCTTTCGAACTTCATCCAATTGAGTAGTTATCTTGGAAGAGAAGCTATTCAAACATGGATCTCTTTTGAACCTTGAAAGAGGAATGAAGAGATCAAGCTAGAAATGCTTTCTCATGCTGGACCAAATTGGGTTTGGATGGGTATGTGACTATAACCTTCTCAATACTTGATTTGGGAAATGCATGTGGTATAATCAGTGACCATACTTCATCTCTTCTCATGAGAAATTGACCAAGGAATTGGCTATTGATCAAGATTTGAGAGATTGAATTGCAAGAAATTGTAATTCAATCACTTAAGATTGCCAAGGAGATCAATGAGTGCATTGATTGAGGAAGAGATGAAAATGAACTTGATCCGGAGAATTGCAACATCTCCTAAGCCCAATGAACTCCCCATCTCTGATTTTACCCATTCTCTTTAATTTCTGCCATTTACTTTTTTGAGCAAATCTCTCATTCCCATTTACAATTCTGCAATTTATTTTCAGTCATTTACTTCCAATCCTTTAATCCTAGCATTTACTTTTCTGTTATTTACATTCCCGCCATTTTATTTTCTGCAACTCTCAACCAAAATTCTGGATTCGCTCAACTAGAACATTCTTCTAATTAAAGTTGCTTGATCAATCAATCCCTGTGGGATTCGACCTCACTCTATTGTGAGTTTTTACTTGACGACAAATTCGGTACACTTGCCGAAGGGAGATTTGTTGTGAGACAAGTTTTTCGTGCATCAAGTTTATGGCGCCGTTGCCGGGATTGATTGTGCATCAACAATGATTAAATTGGAAGATCACTAGATTGAGCATTTTTATTTTGTGAATTTCATTTTCTATGTTAGTGATTTACTTTTTGTTTTAGTTAAACTTCTTCCCTTCCCCGTCTACTCTTTTGTTCTTCTTTGTTATTTTCAATTCTGTTTGCTAATCCACTAACTGTTTGATATATTGCATCACCCACAAGTAACAGTAATTCTGACACAAATACTTTCTGCACCTATCTTTTCTTGCTTGCACTTGATGGTTGTATGACAGGGAGAAGAAGCGGGGCTTCAACTTCCTTCGATTCTGAACCTGAGAGGACCTTCCTTAGATTAAGGAGGGAGGCAAGAGGAAAGAAAGTGGTTGGTGCTAAGGAAGAAGAGGAATTCTTTGAAACAAACATGGAAGACAACATGGAAAACCATCATGAAGAAAAAGATCACAACCATGGGGGAGGAGGTAGAGCAAATCATGCTGGGGAGGATAGAAGATTTTGGGCTCTTACATCAATCCAAACCCAAGAAATTGTGGAAGTAGCATCCAAAAGCCAACAATCCATGCCAACAACTTTGAACTTAAACCACAGCTCATCACCCTTGTTCAGAACAACTGTTCGTTTGGAGGAAGTGTTCAAGAAGACCCCAATCAACATTTAACCACCTTCCTGAGAATATGTGACACAGTGAAGTCTAATGTTGTTCATCCTGACGCCTATAGACTGCTCTTATTTCCATTCTCACTCAGGGACAAGGCAGCCAAATGGCTAGAATCTTTCCCAAGGGAAAGCTTGACAACTTGGGAAGACGTGGTGAACAAATTCTTAGCAAGATTTTACCCTCCTCAACGAATCAATAGGCTGAGAGCTGAGGTCCAAACTTTCAGGCAACAAGATGGTGAGACTTTATATGAAGCATGGGAGAGGTTCAAGGACTTAACAAGGAGGTGTCCACCTGACATGTTCAACGAATGGGTGCAGCTGCACATTTTCTATGAAGGGCTCTCTTATGAGTCAAAGAAGGCCTTAGACCATTCATCTGGAGGATCTTTGAACAAGAAGAAGACCATTGAGGAAGCCATAGATGTTATTGAAACAGTAGCAGAGAACGACTACTTCTATGCTTCCGAAAGAGGGAACACAAGAGGAGTAATAGAGCTAAACAATGTAGATGCTCTGTTGGCCCAAAACAAGCTCATTACCCAGCAGCTGGCTGACCTCACCAAGAAGATGGAGATAAACCAAGTAGCAGCAATCTCCACTTCATCAACAATCCAAGAAGGAGTGAATGAAGAAGTAGAGGTGAGTCAGGAGCAAGCCAACTACATTGGGACTTCACCAAGGAAAAACTATGATCCATACTCCAAGACCTACAACCCTGGATGGAGAAACCACCCAAACTTTGGGTGGGGAAGTGAGCAAGATCAAAACCAAGACCAGAGACGTTACAACTCCAACAACAATGCAGCTCACCAGCAATTCACACAGAGGACGTCTCAACACCCCCACAATAACACTTCTTCATATGCTTATCAAAACCAAAATAGCACATCTGCTCCGAATCACCCATCAATTGATGATAAGCTCTCTAAGATTGAAGCCTTACTTGAAGGAATATGCCAAGAGATTCAAGAAAATAAGGTGTTCAAAGAGGAAGTGCGAGCCAATATTAAGAACCAGGGAGAGACCATTAGGAAGCTGGAATTCCAGGTGGGATATTTAGCTGAGAAAATTCCCAAACCTATCGATAGCTTCCCAAGTGACACGGAGAAAAACCCCAAGGGAGAAGCAAAGAAAGTAAGATGGGAAGATTGCAAAATGGTCACTACGAGTGATCAAGAGACTGAAGACAAGCAAGGCAAATTTCGCAAACAACTTGAAGACAACTCAACAAAGGAGGAGGATAGAGATCACCAAGAACGAGAAATCTCACTACAAGAGTTGCTGAAGCTCTATGCTCCCTTCCCTCAACTGCTCAATGGTGCTGTGGGAAAGAGAATATACTCAAGGTTCCTAGACTTGTTTGCATCTCTACATGTAAACATACCATTTATCAAGGCAATTCAACAAATGCCTGCATTCATCAAGTATATGAAGGAACTTCTTCCCAGGAAACAAACGATAAAGAGACACTGAAGGGGGAGACAAGCACTGAAGCACAGCAAGTTCATTCTGAAACCCCCTCAATTGATAAACAAGGAAAACAGCAATTACCACAGCTCAAGGAAAAGTTGGAGGAACCTAAACCTCTAGAGGCATGTGAAGACAACATCACAACTCCTTGGAAAAAAAAGGTCACCAAGGGGAAGGCAACCTCAAAAGAAACAAAGAAGAAGGTACCAAGGAAATGGAGGAACAAAAAGATCCCTACGGAAGATTTCTCTCCAGGGGATAGAGTTGTCTCAGCTTACTTCCCAGATATTCCCACTAATCTCCCTACTGTACCATCTCAGTTACCTAAGGTCTTCACTATCAACAGAGTTCTTTCCCTGGAACATGTGGAGATCATTGATCCAACCAATGGATACAAGTCCACAGTAAGAGGGGAGGATTTTAAGCACTACCAACCACCCTGATGAAGGAAAAATGTCAAGCTAGTGACGCTAAAGAAGCGCTTCATGGGAGGCAACCCATGTTTTATATGTTTTTAAAATAATGAATAAATCAATGTTTATGAATTTCAACCCAAACTTGACAAACACTTGGTGAAATCTTTATCATGCAGTCTATAGTGAAGAACAAGTTTGGTGTTCAAAGCAGAACTCTTGGAGCTTTGAACAAAACTTTTCATCACAATGCTCCAAACTAAGTTTGGTGTCACCCCATGGTGCCACCAAAATGCGTGAGGATACACCAGTGGTTGGCTAAGTTAAAATTCATAAATATACAAACTCTTTTTCTTCCCTTTAGTATTCTAGCCGTAGAGTTTGATTATTTTTTTTATGATATTAATTTCCTTATTTTAAATCTTTATAGGAAAGGAAAAGGAGCATTAAGAGGGATAGATTGGACAACTAAACAAAGAAGGTTCGGACACCACAAAAGGAGGGGTTACACACTTGTTCTAAAGAGGGAATACATTGGAAAATATTGCCATGCAACATTGAAAAAAATGGGACCCCTAGAAGACCGAGCAATCCCCATCATAAAGTGATGATCCTTGTCTTCTAGCCATGCATAACCCTAACCGTCCATCAAGTGACCACTTCATCAATCTACACCCTCCATTCTCTCACAACTTCTTTATATAAACGACCCTTGTCATCACACACCCTTCACCACTCTTCATTTCGGTACAATACACCTCCTATCCGATTATAAACATTCCTCCCCTCACTCTCTTCATTGCCATAAAACCCTAAACAACCAAAAGTCTCCACAACCTTGCCACCTTCACATATTAATCATTATTCATGGCAACTTCAAGTTCTAAGAGAAGGGAGGGAAAGGAACCCATGGAAGAACACCCATATGATGAGAAGAGATTTAGAAGCTTGCATCATGCATTGCAATACGGGTGGATGGTTGATAAGGAAATCATTTATGAGTTGGGATTTCAAGTTAAGAAGACTGAATGCCCCGAAATCACAGAAAAGGTAGAAAGGAGAAGATGGGAGCTCCTCACTGACCCGGTCACTAAGGTGAATGCAAATCTCATAAGAGAATTTTATGCAAATGCAGTCAGATATGATAAGAAAGATGAGTCATATACAAGCTTGGTGAGAGGAACAATGGTGGATTTTGGTCCCATGAGTGTAATGAGGGCATTGAAGCTACGGTCTATACCGTTTGAAGAAGAAAGTTATCACTCAAGATTGGACAATAACCCCAATTATGACCAGCTTTTACGAGACCTTTCTGTACCAGGAGCTGACTGGGAAAGGGGTGCGAGAAATAAACCAAAGTTCATTAAGAGAACAGACCTCACTCCTGAAGCTAAGGGGTGGTTTGAGCTAGTGAGGAGGTCTATTCTCCCAGCTGCAAACAACTCGGAGGTGAATCTTGAGAGAGCAACAATGGTGCATTGTATACTCAAGGGAGGAGAAATCAAAGTTCATGAGATCATAGCTCAAGGCATTAGAAAGATGGCAGAGAAAAGCGACTCAAGAGGAACATTAGGTTACCCCAGCACTATTTACTGAATATGCAAGAAAGCTAGGGTGGTTTTTGAAGATGAGGACCCCATTTGGATAAAGGAAGGCATTCCAATAACAGTCCGAAGGATGAATGCTGCAGCATCCCCCCTGCCTCAACGAAAGCAAAGAAAGAGGACAGCCCCTCAAGTAGTGGAAGGCCAAGTCTCAGGGGGTCAAGCACAACAGACCTTGGACATGCACCAATTGTAGGAGGCCATTGATGGCTTGTCTAGACAATATTTGGAAAGCCAAGGAGCACAGAAAGAGCTTCAACTACAGATGATGGGGCAGCAAGAGGAAACACTTTCAAGATGGATGACTCAGCAAGGTGAGTGGCAATGGCAAATGATGGAACAGCAACTAAGCCAAGGACAACAATGGGGAGAAGCATTCAACAGGATGGAACAAAGGCAAAACGAGCAACAAGAATCCACCCAGAGGCTAATCAACATCCAAGCACATCAAGGGGCACACATACATGAGATGCATCGAAGACAAATAGAACAGGCAGAACTATTGGACGAGCAAAGGGCATTCGCAGAAGGAGTTTACATGAGCGAAACAGGACATCATATAAACACTCAAGCCAGGCTCGGCTACTTAGTAGGACAGCTGCCAGTATTGCATCCAGGAATAGCCAAGTATGACGAAATGAAGGATGAATTAGCACGAAAGGAAAGACAAAGGGTGGAAGAGAGTCATGAGTCAGTGAGGAAGGCACTTGAGGATTGGAAGCGAGCAAGATTGGCACGGATGCGAGGAAATGCAAGAAGAAACAAGGAGGACAAGCAAGGAAAAGAGCATGGACATCCACAACAGTAAAAGGTGGTGGAGCTCCTTCTTTGTTCCATCTTTCTCTATGTCTTAAATAAGGAAGATCTTGTGTGAAATAGAACTTGCTTCCATGTTATGTTTAAACCTTTTTCAATCATGTCTTTTAAGTTTGTGGTATTGAATAGGTCTATGTGTGCTAGTCTTTATGTCACTGCATCCTTACTTAACTTACTTGTATGCTTGTTCCTTTTAAATCAAATGAAGAAGAGAATGTTTATGTTTTTAAAAGACCAGAGTGGAGTTCATATTGTGGAAGTGCATTCACGAATCTTTGGGGTAGTCATAAGTCAGCTAAGTTGGTTCAACCGCAAGGTTAGGAGGACAACTATCTATCCTGAATACTTTACTTTGGATATACCCATGAGACTACGTAGATGACAAGATCCTAATAAGAGAAAAGGGAAAGAATAATGGAAGTGAAAAACAAAAGAAAAAGAGTAAGCAATAAGGCTAGGCACCAATGGTTTGGACCTTGAGACAAGTGTCTGTGGTGCTCCTATGTGAGGGATCTACTTGGATGAATAAGCTCTCAGGGGTGCTTTATCACTTGGTAACTTGGGTTAACTAACCCGGGATTATCAGCTGAAAGTCCATTATCAAGAGTAACCCTCACCACAGAGCATTTAGTAACCCAAAGAGGTGCTGGACACCAAGGTCTTAAGAAGGAAAATAAATGAACTATATGCCTGTGGTGTGTATGTATGGGGGAGAGACTTGAGGGAGTAAGTTCTTAGGGGTGCTTCAACACCTAGCACCTTGAACCAACTGGATCGAGAGTGTTGGCTGAAAGCTTATCTTAAAGAGTTGCCCCCTTACAGAGCACTTAGCCTAAATAACACAAATAACCCTTGAAAT
>NC_029790.2:73338570-73338846 GCF_000816755.2 Arachis ipaensis
AAGCTTTAAGTTTGGTGTTGTGATGCCAGGGCATCTTGGCCAGTTTCACTAACCTTTTCTTTACTGTTTTTAGGTTAGTTTCATGCATTTCCTAAGGAAATAAGCTAGTTTTGGGTAGATATTCACTTACACCTTGATTCAAGCATACATTGTGCATTTCACATTATTTCATGAGGATTTTGCATAAGTTTAGTGACAAATTGTATGTTGCATTGCCCATGACTTGGACTAGAACTTTGATGCACTCTATTGCTTGATTTCAGGACCAAAGGAAGC